>NW_016159288.1:1903-7282 GCF_001687245.7 Rhagoletis zephyria | reverse complement strand
GTCACGTTTCACACTTGGGGTTGTAAAAGAGAATTGAAACAATTTGCATTAATTCAAAAAACTCTAAAAACAACTAGAATTGCTCCAAATCATATTCAAATAAGATTCATGAAAAANGTTTATAAGTTATTTGTTGTTAAAATTTCTTAAGTCGTTCCACTTGGTTTCCTTAACAAAAAAGCATTTGTGCATACTTTTATATATATAAATGCACATAACACTGTACTTAATACTTTACACACTTTTCTTTTATTTTATCTTGTATATAAATCACTTTAATTAAACTTTTATCGACTTGTAAATTACATTGAATTTCACGCATATTTACAATAACACATGGTTGCAAACTGACACATAACATGTGTTGCCATATTGTACAAAACAATACATACAAAGAAGGCAATGATTAAAAAGGAATACAGGGGAAATCAATACAAAAGAAAATTCTCAGCTCCTTTTCTTCGCAAAACAGAAAGGAGAATTCTACTGCCTGAGAGTTATAATCCCTAACGGCGGCCGAAGGCCGCCTACGCAGAAAGGTGTTCTCTGCAAAATGTGTTAAGCCCCCCCTTCTTCGGCAACACAGAAATAATAATTCTACTAAGTAAAAATTCCGAATTAAAAATCCGCTTTTATTATTCAAAATTCCAGTCTGGTAGCACTAAGTTGTATGTTATTTTGCTATCTTATTCATCGTTTATATGAAAACTTTAACAATAAATTATATAAGAACTATAGGGTTGCGAGAAAAAAGGGGGGGTAGTTTTGAAATCAGGGGGTCCTATTCTACCCCCCCCCTCATCCCCCCTTTTTCTAGAATTTGCCGTCCGTCTACTAAAATTTTCCTCCGATATTTTCTACTCGATAGTTTTAAAACGATATTTTTTGGAACCTTTTGCAACCCTGTAATGACATCTGAGAATTGTATTTTTTGTAATAAACTCTCTTGAATTCTGAATTTTTAAAGAAAAGACACGCGGTTTTTTCACTTAACCTTAATTTTATACAATGATAATGTTATTAACAATTCTTCCCGATTTAAATTGGGCTTTTAAGAGCAGAAATGTGTAATATAGTTAGGATTGCATGTGGTGGAATTTGAACCCGCGACTTCGGTGTTTTAAGACAACACCTCAATCTCTACGTGTTGTTATACAATCTAATCTGGCCACAACCACAGTCGTCGCGTAGCCCGGTCGGCGCCAAAATAATGATCTACATAAGAGTACGTGTTAAAATAATTTGACAGCTATGGTCCATAGCTCGTCATGATGCAATAATACAAGGTGGTATCAGTTGTGACAGCTCGATTTGACACTACCTTAGCTCAGTAGAATGAGAAGAAAAACGGGAAGAAATGAATCCCCATATGGGGGAAAAATATAAAATTTCACATTTTCTCCTTAACAAAATTTGCTTTTTTATAGTATATTCGTTATGAAATGAAATAAAATAAGATAAAATACTTTTTTAGAAAACAAAGTGTGTATACTGAGAAAAAATAAAAAGCATTCAACTATATTAATGGGCAAAGAATAGTGAAAGAAGTAACACTGTTTCACATAAGGTAGTCAATATGGCGGAATTAGAGCGAGAAGTTGCCAACTGATAACACCGTGTATTATTGCATCATGATAGCTCGTCGTTTTTATTGTCTTCGGGCAAATAATAGGTTCATTCCTTATCTTTTTGGACTAAAATCTGAAAAGTGTCAAAATGCCAGAGCGTAAGCAAAATGCGCTCACTAAAAGAGAATAACAGGAAAAGAAAAGGAACGCAAAAAACCAAATTTTTGGTCCAAAGAATGGCAACAACAAAGCTACTGTCAAATAAGAATGGAAACGTATGTACAAAACACATTCACACAAGCACAAGCACAATAAACACTTACTATATCAATTATTTTTTGCCTCCTTCCAATTTCAATTCACTTTTTTTACTTTTTAGATTATTCTCACTTTTTGCGTATTCTTTAATTTCCGTTAATTTAAATTTAGTTGAGTTTGACACTTTTCAGGATTTTGCCAGACAAAATTCTTCTGACTAAATCTGACTACTTCGGACTGATGAGAGTCACTCTCACTGGGTGTTGCTCTCTCATTTTAGCTGTCATTTCCGAGTTAAGGAACGCTTTTTGGACTAAATCTGACTACTTCGGACTTTTTCTGACTATTTCTGGGAGATAAGGAACGCTCCTAATGTTGTGGCACAAAAAGGGTCCCTACAGTTTTATGTCGACTTTGAACAGCGATTTTGTTTTAATGGGAAGCTGTTTTTCATTTTTAAGTTTTGAGCACTTCCAATCATTACACCACAGCGGCCTATATACGAGACCTATATTCATATAAATTTTTTGGATTTTGGTATCGATATTTGGAATATCGAGTCTTTTTATTCCGATATTCATGGGTTCCCGATATTTTAAAAGCGATACTTTAAATGAGTACCATATCGGTACTTTCTGTTCGATATCGTGTCCCTATTGTTTACTTCTTACAACAAAGATGGCGTCGAGATTTCAACAGCTAGAAAATAACTTTTTTCTTTCTTTCGGGAAGGCGTGATCTTGTGTCTTTCGTTCATGTCCAAGTAGTGTCTTTACATGAACCAACTAACAAGATCACGCAATCGGAAAAGAATGAAAAAAGTAAATTTCTGAGCGTTTTTGACATCTGCCTAAAAATGAAAACAAACAAAGAAAACGAAAAAGGCGCGGTTATTGAGTGCGATTAGATTTGTATTTATTATAAAATATAAAAAGTGAAACTTGATGACAATTAGCAAAAAAAGTTCATAAAATATGGTTTTAATGATTGAGAGTGTTTTACAATCGCATATTATCGGCACCGGTCGATTTTTCAATGCCACGTTCTGACCACAAATGTGCACCCACTTTTCACGCAAATTTACGCCTCTTGGCAAATCAAACAGACGCACAAACTTGTTCCAATCATAAAGCACTTCATATTATATCATAAATTTGTAATAAATCAAAATTTCTAATTAAAATCGCTGCAGAAAACACATAAAATCGCTAAAATATCACTACGAAGAGGTAGAAGACGATGTAAACAGAACCAAAAAACATCAAAAACGCTACGAAAACTTTTTTCTGAAAATCGATTACAAATACAACGATGGCGGATTACGTAATCTGTAGTCGTTGGATCATGGTGTCTTTCGTTCATGGTGTCTTTCGTTCATGGATATAAATCGATACAAGTAAATCCAAGTACATACTCGATACTATTCTCAATTTACCAAGTAGTTTTTTACTCTATACTCTTTACTACGATCCAAGTAGGTATCGAAAAAAGTACTTGTATCGGAAGCCCCAAACTTATTAAGGCTGGTTTTCATTAAATCAAAATCACTGACATCAAAAACTGCCTTCATCTGACAGCTGTTCATTTGATGTCAAATGTGTTTTCATTACATTTTAAAAACTGACCAAATGTCGATACCGCAGTGCACGTCAAAGACTGTCGTCAAATTTCGGTGTAAGATGATTAACATTCCGTTTTCAGTACTGATGTCAAATGTGATGTTAAATTATTACAAAATGTGCAGAATACCGACCGTTTAGCTATAGATAAACCAAAAATGTAATTGGATAGAATTCTTCATGCTGATTTTAACCTTACCAAAATTAGCTCAAGTAAAAAATTAAGAAGATATAGTAGGTTAAGTAAAACTTTTCGATATTTTGAAATATCAGTATCTTATGCACGGTGCAGCGAACAAAGGTGGCGCCGTCAGTGGTACCGCTATTTAGGTTTTTGCCGATTTTGACAGTTGTGGTAACTTGTAAATAAACCTTTGTTTACAAATCAGCAACAAAGAGAATTTTAATTATAAGTGAAAAGTCAGTTTAAGTGGTGTTAATTTGCATTTTCTGAGTGATTTTTGAGTTGAAGACTGCGTAAAAACTACTAAAATTAAGTGCCGTGTGTTAAATTTCGACAGCCGTTAAGATGCGAGATGCGTAGATGATGCAAGTGTAGCGCTGTGACGAATCGCAGCATTTTGTGTACATAGGGCACGGTAAAGCCGTTCTTGAAATGCATCTTTATTATTATATTGACAGCATCGCATCACAATGACTTCGCTTCTGCTCCAAGCATCCTCCTTTAACAACTAATCAATCCCGCTGAGATGCTGACGCAGTTTAATTGCAAAGCAATGGAGTGCACTAAAACGTTTGCTACAGCAGCTTCGATTGCAAAGCAATCGAGTGCACTAAAACGTTCACTATTCTCTAATAGATTATGTGAAAATGCAATATTTTTTGTTTGTTTACTTGTGGTACACAAATGTCAACGGCCAGAACGGCGCAATCTTGTATTTTATCATTCTTGTATCTTATGAACTACATAACCGATTAAATGACTAATGATGTCAAAATAACGATGATTAGATTATCTTTCAGTTGATGTACATAATTTCTCTGATTTTTTATATTTTTTCATTAAATTAACCTTTTTGAAGAAAATCGCATAATTAATGCTACAGAAATTTATATTATTTAGAAAGTACAAGTTATTACCTTATATAGAAAGGTTTGTTATAGGGCAAAATTTAACGAAAGTAGTGGAAAAAATAGAAATGGAAATAGTATATATATTTTCTATAAATATCGTTTACCAAAAATGTGTTCTAAAAAACTGTTATAGTAAATACGTCGTAAAAAAGCTATTAAAATTATCTTTGAATCAGATACAATACTTTTCTAATCGGTCAAGTCGTTTCCGAGATATTTATAATATAGAAATAGAAAAGTTGAAGTTTAACCTGTTATATTTGCTTTGTTTTTAACTTGCCCCAAATAATTAGGGTATGGTTGAAATCAGCGTGAGAAGTTCTATCGGGCTGCATTTTTGGTAGCTAAACGGTCCGTATTGTAGCTAGAATCAGCTGTTCGCATGGCAAACGAAATCAAGATTGCCAACATGTTGGCAAATACATTTTGGTTGTCAAATTCTGCTACATCAGCGGCGAGGGCCGTTTTCATTTGGATGTCATTTTATATGACCGTGCGTGGTGATATATGACAACAAACGCAAATGACACCAGATTACAACCCGTTTTCATTATTTTGACAACATTTGGCGTCAAATATGACCTAATGAAAACCAGGCTTTTCGGCAGTTCTATTCCGGTCACGCATTTTAAAGTGGTAAAAGAGGTCACTACTTTTAATCCGTTTGTGCATACTATTTCAAAATAAATCTAGAAAAATATATAGTTAGAGGCTTGTAAGCCTGAATATGTGTCTGTATCGGCAGCTCCACACGGCTTGGTCATATATTAGAACTTACAAAAAAGTAAATGTTGGATAGCAAGGCAATTTCCTATAAGACTGTAAATGAGGGCCTGTGT
>NW_016159288.1:0-1893 GCF_001687245.7 Rhagoletis zephyria | reverse complement strand
CTAGCACGGGGATAAAGAAATTATAGAAACTACCTCACTAAATTGGAAAAAATTATATTTACGAGATATCTATTTAAATAAATGTACATATAACATAAAGGCTATTTATTTGAAGCAAGTTATAAGAAACAATGGCAGAATGTCTGTTTGTGTATGAATTCATTTGTCACGGCTACCAAACTTTGCGAATTATCAGTGAAACAAAACAAACAGACGGGATAATAATTGAACCAGATCTCTATCAGGATCATATCGTTGTTGAATTTGCGTGCAAAATTTGTATGCGGGTCCCGATTATTGCCTAAGAAAACATAGCTAGAGTTGCGACAGAGTTGCATTGTCTTCAGTTTATCAAGTTTATTCGGTAAAATCGCTGGATAAATTTATCAGAAATGTGTAAACGAGTTTCCATACAAATTTTGACAGTTCATTTATAAGGTTTACACAATTATAAGTTTATACAGTTTACAATGCATTTATAAGCGTTGATGAATACCCTTAATATAAATAATTTGAAGACTTTATTAAGCAAATGACTTCGTACTCCACTGACCATCCGTGGCGCTTTTTGGGAATGTGAGTTACAATTTTTCGAAACGAAGCAGAGGACAACCTGAGATACATTTTTGTAGTCTTGTTATCGCCGTTCATAATGCTGCTTAGTATTTTGGAATAAACGTCTTGTTGCATGTACATAATACCCTAAAACGACATATGTTTTTATTGGAAACAATTGTACACGGTTTTAAACATTTTTGTGAACACACTTACCAGACGGTTTTGAGGTGTTTTTATTTCTAATATTACTGCTAAAAGGTCTAATAAATGCATGGATTTCAGTTCCAGAAGAATTGAAATCATCAAAGGCAAATAGTTTCTATATAATTGCTGCATTTTATAAATAGCAAACACGATAGTATTCTTGTGCATCAAAGCAACTGTCAAAAATTTCCAGCAGTAAAAAGTTACGAATTGGCACAGCAGAAATGTAAAATTTTCTCACCATAGTAAAAAGTTTTTCCACCATAGAACTTTTCTATCAATTGGCACAGGCCCTGACTCTTTAAATAGATTACAACACATAAATATCGCATATATAAGTGAATTCCTAATTTTAACATATAGCCACTCTACTCTAATATATCAGTTGTCCATCTGGCTCAATATTATGACAATGCAGCAAAAGTTATTTAATATTCAAAAATCGGCTATCCATACGATCTTTGTGTACGTCTTTTTCCATTGATAACCACGATATCTTTTATTTTTTCTACACTTTGAGGACAAAACTTATACAAATCCAGCAATTTTAATTATTAAAATCGTTCTGCGAACACCAACTTCTTAAAAAATCGCGATGAAACTAATTACTAAAATGGAGTATTCTGGATATTATATCCTAAAGAATAGTAGTATAAAAATTATGATCGGCAGCACTGAAAATAAGCATGCCGATCTTGTCAAAATTACAACAAACACGTCGCTACTGACAACACCTTGTTATTATTCTACCATGATCTGTCCCATGCTAGAGGCTTTTCTAAAAAACAGGTACATCAGGCATATCGATTTCGATAATTTTCTCGATGGTTTTTGGCCCAAAAATTTTCAAAGTCTCGCATCAAAATGATTTATTTCATATCGCTGCTGCTTCTTTTACGGTTTTCAATTAGAATATTCACTCTTTTCATCAGATATAAGTAAAAAATATTTGGCAAATCGAGTCGAGTATATCAAAATCTCGCCTTTAAGGAAAATATTTGGAAAAGTTAATTTTTTGGGGAAATATAACAAACAATGTTCATAGGTGCAACTACTTTCTTCGAAGCTCCGTATGTTGCCGTATGTATTTTCAGTGTAGGCCGAGAAAATAAATAAAGCCACGAAAAATTA
>NW_016159287.1:90488-90942 GCF_001687245.7 Rhagoletis zephyria | reverse complement strand
TTGTTCCCGGGTGCACTCATCCCAAACAATGAGTTTAAATTTTTGTAATGCTTTTTCCATCCCGGATGCTCTGTAAATATTGCACGAGGGAGTTTCGATGATTTATAGTTCAATGGCAGCTCAAGAGCTGAATTGGCAATGCTTCCACCTGGTAACAATGTCGCAGCAATTCCAGACGAAGCGATAGCTAAGGTAATGTAATTTTTTGATCGAACCGTTGCCACAATCCATCTGATAAGGAATATTTTCCTAGTTCCTCCTCGCGCATCCAAGAAGATGGTCCCCCAACTCCCGCATTTATCATTTGCTTATCCTTCTTCTACTTTGGCTTTGTAACCGCCTAAGCCATTTTGGCCGAGCTCGACAAAGAACGCCAGTCATTTCTCTCTGTGCCAACTTGGTCTCTCCAATGAAGTGGGGGCTCCCTATTCCTCTGCAACCAACAGCGGATTGC
>NW_016159287.1:76803-83357 GCF_001687245.7 Rhagoletis zephyria | reverse complement strand
TGATAAACTTGACTTAAGAAGGATATGAAAATACTCAAAAATGTTTAATCACCCTAATCGAAGAACTTTTGAAACGATTACCTAGTCAATTAAATACTTTTAAAAAAGCTTTGATTTTGTCACCAGAATAGTGTGTGAATCACAAGAGGGCGAGTTTCAGGGTCCTGCCAATTCACTATTTGACTTTGAAGGAAAGAAAAGCAGCGCAAACTGAATATTTAAATCTTTTAACTTTCCCATGGAATAACTTTGCTCAGAACCATTCCATCCGACTCTGAAGAATTTTGGATAATTGCTTACGGAGTGAAAACCGCAACAGGCAAAAAAATGTTTGGACATACATATAAGTAAATTCATATTATTTTCCTTGCGGCACTCACATGCTTTGTTGAACGCGTTTTTTCCGTAATGAGTTCAACAAAAAATCGACTGCTGAGTGGAAGATCGACCTATCTCGACAGCCAGCTCGAATACGCTCTATCTCAATGAACTTTTCAAGAACGCCCTATTTCAGAATTCGTTTCAAAAACGCCATATCTCAGCAGCCGATTGAAAAACACCCTATATCAGCACATACAGTGACGAGCAAAACTGTAATATGGTGTAACACTTTTTAATTCAGCCATCGCTATATTTCCAAGTTCTAAAGACTTTCATCCTTTTGTTGTATATTTTTGTTGGTACATCCCTGCTCCCTCTCTCATAACAATTTAAAGTCAATACAACAACAATAAAAAAAACCAGCAGACAAAAATATAAATTGAGGCAGATGTTACAGTTTTGCACTGAAGAAGTGATCACCAGTAAATAATGTAGTTAATCAGGAACCATAAATGTAAATAATAGATTTACTGCGGAAAGGCGGGACCGCACGAAAAGTGGCAAACAAATTTGGAATATGCTACTTGAAAATGATAAGACTGACAAAAAATATAGCCTAAAGTGTTCCCAAGGACAAAGGAAGTCTGTCAAAAAATATTACGGTACGATATCTTGTGAACTTAGCAGCAAGTAGCGATGCAGCCACTATTACATAAGCGCTTAAGGTATTAAACTTTAACGCAAATCAATGGACAGCGAGGCGAAGAATTCCCAAATTGAGCGAAAAGGCATCATAAAGAAGAAAAAAGCAAATTTGATAAAAATACATGTGCGAGTGCGGCAGGATTTTGCTGTATCGCACGAAAACCGAACCGTTGCCTATTGGGATATGTTAGACCGTTCAGAATGCAATAAAAAACATATTTTTAAGTTTCAATTGAAGGTTATTTGGTCCGAAAAGACTAAATTAACCGCTTTCAATTAGATGGCCGGGCATAGTATTGGGTAAAAGACCCAAATTAAGCCCATGCGCAGCATGTAAGAAAAACTGTGAATAACAGTGGTCGGTCAATAATAGTTTGGGGTTGTATTTCAAAAATTTTCTTGGTCTGTTAGTACACATTATGCGTGAGGAACAGTATCTGTTCATATTTCAACAAAATTTGCAAGATGTAGTGGAAAAAATTAGAGTTTCTGCTGAAAAATCACCCAAAACACACTGCACATATTCGCAAATTGATAAAATAAATGACATGTTGCAATGTGGGTTCAAAAATAAAGAGGTTTAAGAATGATAACTGCCGGAAATATTTTTGACGAGGGTTGCCACCTATTTGTAAATTTTAACTCAGTTAAATTGATAAAGTAAATAAGATATTGCCATGTGGGTGTAAACTAAAGAGTTTTAAGAAGGCTTACAGCCGAAAATATGTTTGAAGAGGGTTGCCAGCTGTTTGAAAATTTAACTAAATTTAATTGATAAAATAAATGACATATTGCAATATAGGTGTCAAATTAAAGGAGTTTAAGAAAGATGATTGTTGCAAATATTTTGGAGAAGGACTGCCACCTATTTAAAGTTTTAACTCAATTAAATTGATATAAAGAAAGCTTACATCCGAAACTATGTTTGAGGAGGGTTACCACCTGTTTGAAAATCTAACTAAGTTTAATTTATAAAATAAATGGCATTACAATATAGGTATCAAATTAAAGAACAAGAAAGATGACTGTAGGAGATACTTTTGAGGAGGGCTTCTACCTATTTCAAAATTTTAGCTCAGTTAAATTGATAAAGTAAATGAAATATTGCAATGTGGGCATTAACTTTAGATTTTTAAGAAGGCTTACCGCCGAAAATAAGTTTGAGGAGGGTTGCCACCTGTTGGATAATTCAACTCAATATAATTGATAAAATAAATGGCTGTAGGAAAAATTTTTGAGGAGGGCTGCCACCTATTAAATTGATAACATAATTGAAAAATTGCAATGTGGGTAATAAACTCTAAATTTTTAAGAAGGCTTGCAGTCGAAAATATGTAGGAAGAGGGTTGCCTCCTGTTTGAAAATTTAACTCAATTTAATTGGTAAAATAAATGACTGATTACAATAAAGTATTCAAATTAAAAAGGTTTAAAAAACATGACTGTTGGAAAATCACACGACTAGCAGTAACGACATCGATGAAGAACGTAGTGTAAACAGAGATATTAACGTGGCCTTTCAAAGGTGAAGAATTACCATGATTCCGACCGATACACAATTTCAATTTAAAAGATTGCAATTCCCAATTCGATAGGCATTCAGAATCGCAATCAATAATGCCCAAGGTCAACCTTTGGAAAAGTGTGGTTTAGATTTAGATGCGGATTGCTTCTCAGATGTTGCATGTTCCCGTGTCGGCAAACCAGATATCTGTGATATCTATGCAGAGAATGGCAAAACGACAAATATTGTGTGCAGACAAGTACTTATTACAAAAACAAACTTATATGAAACGTATGATTTGTTTCGTTAATCAATTATTATCTATGTAACAGGAATATGCCACAGCAAAGCGTGGCAGTGTACAGCTAGTTAAAAATAATTTTTTACCAAAGGTCCAATTTCGAACTTTGAAGGCCCATATCTCGATTTCGGAAAACGGAGAAATTACTTTTTTACTTATGACTCAGTCTCTTAAAAAAAGTTGGTTTGTTCTAATACCCAGCCGAGTGCTATACAGTGTTATGAATGGATAAAACAGATCTCTTCTTTGAAGTCAGTACTAAAACTTAATATTTTAATAGTATTTCAAGTGCTTATCAATACTTTACGACACGCACATATTAGCAAGATTGGCCATGTACCTTAAAGTTATTTACTTTTAATTATTTGTTTATAAAAATTCAGTTTGTACTTTAACAAAACCCGAATAAATCCAAGGTTCAATCTTTGCGCAACATTAAAAAAATCAACAAACTTTCGTAAAAATGTCGAGCTTTTTAATTAGATTTCCTAGAAATACATATTTTGAGTATGCAGTTTTGTAGCCCGATCAATTTAAACAAAGTGCAAGTTTAACAGATGCAACTTATCGTTGATTTTTAATGTTTTTTTTTCTTTTTTGAGGATGTGTTGATCATTTTCTTCGTTAAAAAATCATCGAGCATACCGCGATAATATTGAAGAAAATGACCGACTTGGTAAAAAAATATCACACATCAACGGTAAATCCCAGCTACTTTAAACTTGCACTTTATTATACTAAAATTGAATAAGTTAAAAAACTGCAAAATATTAAAAAAAAATAAATAGAAAGCTCGAAATTTTTACGAAAGTTTGTAAATTTTTTTAAATGTTCAAAGATTCTAACTAGCTTTCATACAGTTTTTGTTAAGGAATAAACTATTCGTTTTTTATAAACAAATAATTAAAATGAAAAATATAATAAAATAAATAGTCAAATATAGTCAATATGTGAGTGTCATAAAGTAATGATATTTAAGAAAATCTCTTTCTTAATTAATTAATGTTTCTATATGCAGCTGATTTCGACATTTTGTTTTAATGAGATTTCAAAACTGACAAAGGCAAAAACGAAAAGGCGAAGACAAAAAAGGAATAAAAAAATTCCCCGCAGTGAGTTTTCAGTGGTATATATTTATAGCATTCATCACAAAATTGTACTATAAAGTACTGCGTAGTAGGAAAGTATATTGTAAACGAAATTGTATCAAAAAAGTATAATTGTGCCAAAAATGCCAACACTGGTTCAGCCAACTACAATCAAGCGCAGCTATTCCGCTGCAATTCACTTGATCATGTGGTTGTTGGTTTTTGTTAATATTTCTATTATTAGAATGTTTAACTTTTTTAGGTGTGCTCGTCCTTAAGTTATTTGTTTTTCGTAATTTTATGGCCTTATAACAATTATATTGAACAAGTTTTATTGAGCTCGAGGCCGTTTTTTAATGAAACTTTATTGTGGAAAAGCAACAATAATTTTAAAAAATGGTAGAAGTGATAGCTATTTCGGAAATCCCCACATTTCCTCATCAGTCTTCTTTCAGTAGGATTCGAACCGATGATCCCACTGACTCAGCCAGTTGCCTACGCACTGTGCTAAGTTCGCCTTGTTAATTCTTGTTGCTTATTTCCACTATTTCACATGTTCATTATTTATTCACGTCTACTTAAGGGAGATTTTTTTTATTGCTAGACATGTTTGAGTGTCTGCGTCCGTTTATCGGAAAGTTCGTATATCGGAAAGTTCGTATATCGGAGAGCATTTGTATGAAAAAAAAAAACAAAAATTGTTCGTTCCCAAGAATGTGTCCGCTTAAAGGAGATATCCGCTTATTAGAGCGTCCGTTTATGGGAGCTTTCACTGTACATATAGCACACAAAAAAAATTGTGTGTGCTTTTTACCAGACCCAGACCTACTGACATGTATTTCGACCCGCTGAATCCGAATCTGAGGTCCATTTGACTTCTACACCCTCAAAATTTCTATTAATTTCCGAAAACCCGAAAAAATGGCAACAATTTCGCAAAATTTATAGTTTTAATAAAGCTTTCGGGGTAAATGACGTGAGACATCGTAGCAGAAAGTAAAATTGCGTCGTAGATTTTTTATACATCGCTCACTTGCCGACATATTTTATGAAGTATATACAGGAAAGTATAAGGGAAAAATACCTCACGGTGAGGCTTGACAAATGTCCGGGTCTAAGAACCTCCGGGCTTGGGACAATATCTGCGTGCTGCGGGTGTGCCATTAATTTCCTCGAGTAGCGGTTAAAATCTTTGACATTCTCCAATTTGCCTGATTTCTCCCTTTTTTCGTGATTTTATGACTAGAAAGGGCGAATGGGATTTTCTGTCGAAAAACGGGATTTTTTCCATACCTTACCAAGCAATACAATTTAGTAAGTAATTGATAAGTAAGAAACAGTTCATATTATCAATCCTATCAGCGAAACTTCATTCACTTGAAATTAATTTTAAAACCAAGTTTTTGAGTATTTTGAAAATTTTAGAAAAATTTCTAATCAATAATTCTTTTCAAATGTCTTGAGTTTCTAGATTCTGAAGTGGTTGTAAATTAATGTAAAATAAGTAACAGCAAGTCTTTAGAGAGCATAGTGGGACATTCCCACGACAGCCGGTTCTACGTACCGGAATGACTCGGGTTTTACCCGACCAAGGGCTGTTGTTTCGGCGATCTAACCCCGTTTAGGTCGGCGAAGTATCTCAGAAGTTGTTCGTCTATAGGACTACATTCGCTACGTTTTCTCCTACTCAGTGCTGGCATCGAGTCAAACCCAGGGCCAGAAACCTACACCTGCTGTGTATGCCAGAGACGACTACACCACATCTCCACCTCTGTCAAGTGCAATGCTTGCGAGGGGTGGTGTCACCTCAGAGTCTGCTCAGGACTACGGACACATCGGCAGTGGACCACGTCGTATGTGGCCCCTTGCTGCTCAAACAGAGCAGCCTCCACGGCTAACCTCAGTCCACCAGAGCAGCCTCACACAGTCACCACAGCACAACCACATAATAACACCACAGACCATACCACAGCCACGACCATAGAAAACACACAGCCGCACCACCACCCACACGCCGCCGCCAACAACTCCTGGTTCCTCCTACAATCTGCACGGTATGTCAGACCAGGATACTCCGTAATGTGACATCAGTCAAGTGCAACACCTGCCTTGGCTGGTGCCACTTTAGGGCATGCTCAGGTCTGCGTACCACGCGAGACTGGACGAGGAACTTCGAGGGCCCGGGTTGCGCTGCTCGGTCGCAGACCCCAACTTCGACGCCTCCCGCCACCACCACAGGGCGGCAACCATCACAGAAGCGCACACAGCCAACGGCAGTAAGAACTCACACATCCCTTACACCCCACATCACAACACGTCTCCCGAACCACATGAAGCTCCTTCAATTTAACTGTAACGGGCTACAGAGCAAGATTAAGGAGATAACCGTCTTTATGTGTCGGCATGGTATATTGATAGCTGCGGTCCAAGAGACGAAGTTGCACAGCAATTCAACATTGTTGAATTGTGCCGGGTACAACGTGCACCGTCGAGATCACGAGCGAGATAATGGTGGTGGCTTAGCGTTCATCACGCACCACACCGTGCAGTATCGTCTTATCGAAGCAGACATCGACCGCAGGGATACCACCCTAGAATGTCAGGGCATCGCTATCCGGTCAGGCGATGTTGAGCTC
>NW_016159287.1:65972-73883 GCF_001687245.7 Rhagoletis zephyria | reverse complement strand
AAAGAAACGTTGCTGGCAACATACAAGGCAATAGGCCAGCCGGTTTTAAACTACGCAGCACCAGTGTGCTCGCCGGCGACTGGTAGGACGCAGTGGACGAAGCTACAGACGGTACAAAATACAGCACTCAGGACAGCGAGAGGATGCTTCCTGATGTCACCAGAACACCACCTCCACGATGAGGCAAAAATGCTCCCAATTAGGGAGCACAACACGATGCTCTGCAAGCAGTTTCTTGTTGGGAGCCACAGATGTGGCCACCCACATAGACAGCTGCTTGCAGAGGAGCCCTCGCCGAGGCACGTCAGGACGCATCTATATGAACTGACGGACGAAGTCCAGAGGTTCATTAAGCAACCTCTGGACCCGTCAGCTCATAGACAGGCCCTGAACGGCATTCACAGGGACGCGATCTCGAGTTATGTAGACTCAAGACCTGTGAATGCCGTTCTAGGCACACAAACACCGGACATTGACATGACGGAGCTCCATCTGCCTCGGGAGACCAGAACGACAATAGCCCAACTTCGCTCTGGCTACTGCAGCAGCCTAAATTTCTACCTGTGTAGGTTAAATGCGGATGTGCCGAACAAATGTCCGGCATGCGGAGAGACCCCCCCACGACTCGAAACATCTCTTCGCATGCCCGGAAAACCCCACAACCCTAACAGCGTCGTCCCTATGGACTGACCCCATAGAGGCTGCACGCTTCTTGGGGCTGCCGTTAGTGGAACTCGACGACAACGACTAAGATATCAGCCGATCTGGGCGGGGTTGTTGTAGCCGCTACAACAACAACAACAACAGAGCATAGCGGTATACAGATATTGACCACTTTGATTTAAACAATGAATGAAAAAGTATTTTATGTGCTTTTATTATCACAGAGAGTAAAATTAGCGATGTATAAACGTTTTTTAGGTAGTCGTTAACAAAAGGGCAGTAGTGATTTATTATATCGAAATTTTATGGAAGATATAGTTTTGTATTATCTTTCCATAATTTTAATGCTAACTGGCAACGATTCTTTCATTGCTTACTTAGATCAAAACGAAAAAGATAATCAGAATAAGCGAATAAGCATTAAATGCAATGTGTGTAGTAAAATCTACCTAATTTACTTAATAAACAATCATCGCCTTTTCTGGGGTTTTTGGCGGACATATAAAATATAGTTACTATGAAAAAATGGCTAAATAAACAATTGGGTATTATTATTAGGAGTCTTCTGAAGAGAAACAGAGCCGAAAAATATTGATTTTAAAGAATTCTATACTATCTCTACAAAAAGTGTTTTTTCCCATATAAAATATAGAGAAAACTTTGAGGGCTTTGAGCGACCACTAAATATTTTTTCATTTCAAAATAAAGAAGTAGGGGTATATTTTTTCGGTATAGAACATTGCATTAAATTTCCGACTTTACTTTTTCACGCGCATTTTTGGACCACTCTAATGCAAATACTTGTGTTTTTCATCTCAAAGCATTTTATGTATAAAAGATACATACAGCGCGGGATTTCTGTTATAAGTTTAGTATAAAACGGGATTTAGGTTATATTCGGATGGGATTTTATTAACCCAGTTACTGGCAACACTGGCTTGTATCATTGATTTGTTGGTTTTGGGGTTAAAATATTTTTTGCAATTCCCAGAACGATGTTGTTGTAATTTGTATTGATGTTGTTGTCGTTTGGCTCAGTACCTTTAATTTGTAGTGCACCTCTGATCTAAACTTACATATTTTTCTTAGTGTAAAAAATTTGATTGGAACTGAATTAGAGATTACACACATAGCAAAGTGTTCATTCATCTAGAAGCTAATTCAGTATTGAATTCTGTTAACTTCAGCATTCTCAGTTTTTCATTCAGGTATTTACCACCTTCCTGTGTGAAATCAATTTTTTTTTTTTGAATGATTGTAGATTGAAAAAATATAAGCCACACTACCAGATAAAAGGAAAAATAATGCAATCGTACTTATAAATACTTGATGATTAAAATTTTAATGATTTCACAGTTTCACAGCTCTGATACATATCGTCACCTGAAACACAAAAATACGTAACAACAATATAATTGAAATGGAAAAAGTCCTGACAAATATTTTTTTTTCCTAAAAAGGTGTGGGAGTTGTAATTCGATGAAATCCATCATTTCAATCACATACTGAATTTTGAATTTTTTATTAGTTACGACTTTTTGTATCTCTGCGACGATGTTTGTTACGTCCTTTTGCATTTCAGGGGACGATATTTATGTATTAGTGTCCGACCGAACCTGGAATTTTGGCCGAAGCCGAAGCCGAAGCCTAATATTAGGTACTATTCAATATTCGACCGAACACCGAAGCCGACGCCGAACATTCAATTAAGTTTTGCGTTTCATAAATAATAAGTTTTGTGATTTTTTATTTCGTAACAAATTATTTTTATTAGCTATATATATAAAAGAGGATGTATTTATGTGTCTATGCAGCTTATAGACTTGGAAACCATTCAGCGGATTTTGTTAAAATTTCCAAGATAGCTTGATAGAAATCCGGAGAGTGTTCCTGTGAAGTTTGGCTATTTTTGAAAGAGTTGCCACCTGTCAGAAAAATAAAGTTTATTTAAATATGCAAGTAAAGTATTACGATGTAGATATCAAATGGAAGGTATTTGGGAAAGATATTTAAGAAAATTTACATCAAAAAATATTTGAATTAGTGTTGCCACCTGGTCAAAAATTTAAAAATAATGAATAGTGCAATTCACACCAAATATTACAATATGTGTATCAAACGGAAGGTATTGGAGAAACATTTACATATTTTTGAGTGGAGTTGCCACCTCTTTCAAAAAAACTAAAATGACATAAATGTGTACATTAAAAAGTATTCTGCAGGATACGTATCAAACGGGAGCTATCGGGAAATGTTTCAGTCGAGACCAATTATCATATAGGGTTGCCACATACCTAAGAAAATAAAATCGGATTATATTTTTAAGTAATACCAAAGATATATAGTGCGATAAACTTCAAAGTCTGTCAAACCGAAAGCTTACCAGAAGGAAAATGCCGATTCCAAATTTTTAAATCTATAACGAAACACCTACATGCAACATCAGCAAAAACTCAAAATTATAATTTGGGACGAATGCACCATGACATATAAGAGTTAGCTCGAAGCAGTTGAGCGAGCTATGCAAGATTTTCGTGGAAAAGATCAACCGATGGGAGGCGCTGGTATACTTCTTGCAGGTGATTTTCCTCACACATTTCCCGTTATACCTCGATAAACGGCTACAGAGGTGTTAAACGCGTGCTCAAAAGTATCGAATCTGTGGAACTATGTCGAAAAAATTACGCTCCCAACAAATATGCGAGTGCATTTGCTGCAAGATGCGTCTGCCCAAATATTTTCAAAGCAACTTTTGGATATCGGAAACGGTGAAGTTCTATTGATCGCACAACAAATGAGATATCATTTCCGTCCAAGTTTTGTCAAATGCAACAGAGCATTCAAGATGTCATCGACAGAGTATTTCCGAACTAGCGATCAACTACCGATATCCGGAATGGCTCCGCACACGTGCAATTTTAGCTCCGAAGAACGATGATGATAGTAAATTAAACGGTCAAATTCAATTGGAAATTCTAGGAGAAGCAGTCGAATATAAATCGATTGATGCAGTAATGGATAAAGATCAAGCTGTTAATTACCCAACTGAATTTCTTAATTCTTTGGAGCCACCTGGAATGCCTCCTCATTCGTTGGCGTTAAAGGTTGGATCACCAGTGATGCTTATTCGGAATTTGAATGCGCCAAAACTGTGCAACGGAACCAGTGATAAAAAAAATTAACACCGAATTTGATCGAGGCAACAATCATCAGCGGTATATTCAAATGGGAAGATGTGTTGATTCCGCGTATACCGATGATTTCAAACGATTTACCTTTCGAATTCAAGCGGCTTCAATTCCCATTGCGTCTTGCTTTTGCAATAACTGTAAATAAAGCACAAGGGCAATCATTAACTATACCGGATTTGGATTTGAATGTGTTTTTCACATGGCCAATTATACGTCGCCTCTTCACGAGCTGGGTCACCACAAAATTTATATATTTACACACCAAATGAAAAAACTTAAAATATTGTTTATCTGTTAGCATTAAGGCAAATAAAAAGGTCTTCAGTTTCAAAACTCTAAATACATGTGTCTTTTTTTGGCGTAGCAACGCGCGCCGCCGGGTATTATATATATATAAAAGGAACACCTTACCAACATACAGAGTTGCAAACAAAAACAAAAAAGGCAAAAAAGTTCAGTCTTAACGTTAATAACATTTAAAAAGCTTGAATAAAATCAGTACTCAAAATTAAAAAACTTTATGTTATATGCCAAAAAAAGAAGCTTGTCCGCATTTTCTCCTAAGAGATTTGATCGTCTATCGGTGTACAGCTGTCCAGCTGTACTAAATAATTGCTCGCTAGCCACACTCGTTGGTGGCGCAGTTAAATACTTTTTCGCAACCTCTTTTAAATTGAAAAAATTCGAAGAATGACAATAATGGAATATATTAACACTACGAAGAACCAGTGGTTGATCTAAATATTCGTTTATTTCAATTTTAAAAGTTGTTTTAATTTTCGCTTTGCGTGTAAAATCGGCTGCAGATTTATCATGGGATTCCCAGAGGTTACTAGGATCCGATATCTCAATTGGTTCATCAAAAGTGTCTTCATTATCATTAGCATCGCAAGTGTTACGAAAAATTTTAAAAATTGTTCTTTTACATTCTTCCAATTCATCTGCGGTAAAATATTTTCCTTTGAATCTTGGATCGATTAAAGTAGCAACCGTATATTCTTCACTTTTCAAATTATTAAAGCGGCGGCGCAAGGATTTTAACATTTTATCCTTCAAATCGGATACTTCACACTCGTCTGTTTCGGCAGTTTGTAATTTTTTTCAATCATGGCTACCAGTGGAATTACTATAGATATATATGATTCATCAGAACAAATGTCAAGTGTAGCGTCAAAAAATAATTTCAAAATGGGCAAAACTTCAGTTATATACACCCACTCATCCGCAGTCAGTGTATTTATAGAGAAACGCTCAACAAAAAACATATTAATCTCTAGTTTTTGCTCTAAGAGCATTTCCATCATGGTAAAGGAACTATTCCATCTAGTTGGAAGATCTTGTATTAATTTATGTGTGGGTAAATGTAATAATTCCTGATAAGATTTCAAATATCTGCTGGCTGATTCACTTCTATGAAAATGGCCCACTATTTTAGGACATTTCTGTAACAATTCTGTCACATCATCTCTTTTTAAGAACGCGTCGTGTATTATAAGCTGTAATGTGTGAGAAACACATCCTACAGATGAAAATCTTCCAATACGCATAGCTGCGCACATATTTTTGGCATTATCCCGCACTACTAATGGATTTTATCTAATATGTCGTAGCTTGTCGCTACTTCAATTGAATTTTGTGAAATATTTAATCCGGTATGGTCCTCCTGTAACACTTTAGCTGCTAAAACAACTTTTAGACGTCGAGATCCATCGATTACATGTGCTGTAAGGCTTAGCAAAGAACATGCAGCGCTTGCATTGGTCCATATATAGCATTGACACATTAAGTTAAACTTTTGGCAAATAAAATTAATCTTTTGGCAAATAAATTTAATCTTTTGGCAAATAAATTTAACCTTTTGGCAAATAAAATTAATCTCTTCGCAAATAAATTTAATCTTTTGACGAATAAAATTAAACTCTATTATAGTACTAAACAGTGTTTGGAAAAGTAAAAAATACTTTAAAAAACTGCTATTGCTCTGCTATGAAAGCATCAAGAGTTAACCTCCAGGATAGCTGAAAAGTGTTTTTTGGTTTTTCTGTTCTGTTGATTTGACTGCTCGCTTTGAAACAGTTCTGTCACAGCATGGTCTCAAATATTCGTCAAACTATCTTGCACATTTCAACCAAGCCACGCATTATGGCCAAATGGGAAAAAAAAACATCTAAAATGCTACAAATCTTGAACTCCCTTAATATATTTTCAAACGCAGGTACAAAAAAAAATGTATTTATGTGCATACGCACATACATATGTACATTAGAGTGCTCATCGAAAATGTTTTTTGTTTGGAAATTTCAAGACCCTACCCCCTAATTTTATTCGTTTTTATGAGAAATATTATTGCCTACTTTTATAGATATTTTAAAGGTCATTTAGAGGTCGCGACCAGTGTTGCCACAAAGATTTTTAATTTTTTACCAAACCTATACAAACAAATTACCAAACTCAGAACAAAATTACCATATTTTTATGAGCATAATATTCTAAACAAATTGGAAATTATTTTTCGACGTATGTAGACAATACACCACGTCTGGGATTGTGGCCAGCTTAGAGCTATTTATATTTTTCGACCGAAAAATGAGTTCTTCCCATTCTTTTATGACAAACTCATAAAAATGCATGATGTCGCTGCCGCGTTCAAAAAATTCATATCACCATCGACTGAGCGTTTAGATAACGAAGATGAACAATTTACAGCTGTGGTTGTCCTTTTCAATGTGTTCCGACTATAACAATTCACAAATATTTTTGATGGCCGGTTGTTCAATGTATTTAACCGGAGCTTCTACCTCCGAATTGTACTAATCAGACATTGAGCTATCGGCCCTAAAACATAAAACAAAAAAATCGCTCAGAGATTTACAAACATTTAAAAGGTGTTTAATAGTTCATTTCTACTGCAGTTTATGCCTTTTGGAGAAAAGCAGATTACAACTTGAAGGAGGTAGTTGCTCATATTAGGAACAAGCAAATGAAAGGAAAATAACAAAAACGAATAAATAACCATTGCAGATCACCTCTTGTTAAAAATATCTAAACTCTTAACTGTAGTTAAGCGTTTGGTGGAAATGGGCTGTAACATACAGTCTTTTACATAATTTATTTTACATAACTTAAAACCAAAACATGAACCCAGCAAATGTATCGTGTGATTTTTTTGAGGTTAGGATTTTCATGCATTAGTATTTGACAGATCACGTGGGATTTCAGACATGGTGTCAAAGAGAAAGATGCTCAGTATGCTTTGACATTTCATCATGAATAGACTTACTAACGAGCAACGCTTGCAAATCATTGAATTTTATTACCAAAATCAGTGTTCGGTTCGCTTTACGTCCGATTTATGGTCTACATAATCGACCAAGTGAGCAAACAATTAATGCGATTGTGACCAAGTTTCGCACTCAGTTTACTTTATTGGACATTAAACCAACCACACGAATGCGTACAGTGCGTACAGAAGAGAATATTGCGTCTGTTTCTGAGAGTGTTGCTGAAGACCGTGAAATGTCGATTCGTCGCCGTTCGCAGCAATTGGGTTTGCGAAACACATTTCGAACCGAACACTGATTTTGGTAATAAAATTCAATGATTTGCAAGCGTTGCTCGTTAGTAAGTCTATTCATGATGAAATGTCAAAGCATACTGAGCATCTTTCTCTTTGACACCATGTCTGAAATCCCACGTGATCTGTCAAATACTAATGCATGAAAATCCTAACCTCAAAAAAATCACCCGTTATCATTAAACGGTAGATAAAATTTACTTTTACTATTTTGTAAGTGGATCACATTCGCATTTAATCGCAAACTTTTAATTAGTCCCGTGAAATTATTTTCTTTCACCATTGGTGGTCGGAGGTAAAAATTATCCAAAATCCAGATTTGTGGGACTGTAGGGGCTGTGATCGAGCCGCCATATTGGGATATAAATAATATAAAAAAAACTTTTTGATATACAATGCTTTTATAAATGGACTAAAAAGTAGAAAATAATATTTCTCAGTCCCATAGAATTTGTTTTGATAACTTTTGATTTTGAAATTTTA
>NW_016159287.1:48710-65033 GCF_001687245.7 Rhagoletis zephyria | reverse complement strand
TGATTTAATGATCGGATCTAAACCAAATTACGGGACGACCTTTAAGGTACTATCTTTCCGGTAAAAAAATCGGTTCACGCAGTGCAAAGTTATGCGGTGGAATAAATAAAAGAAGTAAAAATACTCCGAAGAATTGATAACCTCCCCTTTTTTTAAGCTGGTTGAAAATGGCTGAGTTCTTTGTAAATTTTATGTAAATAAAATCCAATTTATGAAACTTTAAAAAGTTTATTTTTTTATTTCATTCTGTGCATAAAACTTGCTTAAATGTATTTTAAAGAGCGAATTTTCAGTATTTTCTGATGATATATATTTAGAAGTATAAATCCTTCCGCCCAAAAATATATTCCTGCGTGCGCCCCTGGTACTTAGTATTTATTATTTGTAAAAAATATATTTTTACTTTCAAAATGTTTGTAATTTTAAACATTTCATGTTTATATTTATGTGTATATTTTAAACAACTCATGTTCAAAATCAAATGTTGAACATCTTGTGCGTATACTTGAACACATTCTGGTTGAAAAATAAACACTTTTCAGTAGTAGTTTTACATGCACTTTTTAGAGTGTATTTTCAAATAAATTGATACCTCACTAATTTCAATCGCATTAAAATTGTCGTATTTAGGAGACTTTTCTTAAATACGGCCTTGAATTTATATTGTTTATGTACCGGACTTTCAGATTTTTTGAGCAGTGTGGCTAAGGAATTCATCAATATTTATTCAAAATAGATATACATATACAATCGTTCTTTAGCAAAGAAGTGGTTTTTCAGGAATTTTTAGGAAAATGGGGGTGGCACCGCCCACTTATATGATAAATGCGTACCTCAAAAACTACTTGATCGATCTCCTCAACCAAATGTGGTATACACATTGCGCTTAAGCTTCTTAAGCGCCACATTGGAAATTTTTGAAATTCGACAATTTCAATGCGATTGCAATTAATAGATTTGATTTTAGACAGTCCTACATATTTTAAAATTGTGGAAATTATCAATGGTTAAAATTTAAAAAATGAAGAGAAATATGGGTTTTTTTTTATTTTACCCCATAAAAACTCCCAACAAGCCAAGTCCGAAATAGATTATTAAATACCATTTTAAAGGCCTATATATCCTCTTCTCAGATGACATTCGATCTTTGAAATCGAGTCAAAAATAGTCATTCAAAAACTCATAAATCTGCAAAACCGTATTTTTTAACCTAAATCGACAGGTCGCGACCTCTAAATGACCTTTAAAATATCTATAAAAATGGGCAATGATATTTCTCATAAAAACGAATAAAATTAAGGAGGAAGGGTCTTGAAATTTCAAAAAAAAAAAAACATTTTCGATGAGCACCCCAATTTACATATGTGCGTATGCACATAAATACATTTTTTTTTGTACCTGCGTTTGAAAATATATTAAGGGAGTTCAAGATTTGTAGCATTTTAGATGTTTTTTTTCCCATTTGGCCATAATGCGTGGCTTGGTTGAAATGCGCCTGATAGTTTGACGAATATTTGAGACCATGTGACAGAACTGTTTCAAAGCGAGCAGTCAAATCAACAGAACAGAAAAACCAAAAAACACTTTTCAGCTATCCTGGAGGTTAATTCTGATATTGGCGCAGTAAAGCTAAGCGTCAAAAGTAAAAAAAAGGCTTTCCTAGCACAGCAACAGCAGTTTTTTAATGTATTTTTTACTTTTTCAAACATTGTTTAGTACTATAGTATAGTTTAATTTTATTTGCCAAAAGATTAAATTTATTTACCAACAGATTAATTGTATTTGCCAAAAAGTTAAATTTATTTGCCAAAAAGTTAAATTTATTTGCCAAAAGATTAATTTTAATTGTCAAAACATTAAATTTATTTGCCAAAAGATTAAATTTATTTGCCAAAAGATTAATTTTAATTGTCAAAACATTAAATTTATTTGCCAAAAGATTAAATTTATTTGCCAAAAGATTAATTTTATTTGCCTTAATGTATCAATGCTATATCACTGGTTATACTGATCCATTTAGCTGCTTTCAAAAGATTTACCACTTTCCCTTTAACTATGTCATATGTAGCCGGCATTAACGAAGTTCTGAAGTATTTTTCTGATTTAATTCTGTCCTTGGAAGGCTTATCAGGATTTTCGAAATGCAAACGCTTGAAACCATCACCTTCTACCACATTGTAGGGCAATAAGTCGACTGCTATGAAATTCATTATAGCTTTATCTATTTTCTTAGCTATAGGGTGATCATCTGACCAAAAGTCAACTTTGTTAATCAATTCTGGCAAACTTGGTTGAACCAATCTGTTATGGATACGTATTTCTTGAGATGTATCTCTAGCTTTTTTCTTGGTATTGTGAAGGATGCAATTTTAAATGCTTTTGCAGACTTGTGCGTGTTTGTTTTTTTGGCGCTTCACTTCCCAGGGAAAGCTCTTTCTGACACGCATTGCAAATCGCAGTTGACTTTTTTCTGTTGAAAAACTTCCAAATAGCGCTCATGTTTCTACAAAATCGCAGCAAAACGCAATTATATCATTTATATGTATTTTTTTAATATATAGATTTCTTACCCTTTCAGAAGTGTTATTCGCAATGGTATAAATAAATTTCTAGAGATGGACTAAGAAAAAACATCTGATTAAAATCTTAACGTACGTAATCGAAAGTAATGACACCTTAAAGAATTGATCGAAATTCAATTAATTGATTGCATAAATGTGTATATAGTTCGGTTTATTTGGGCAATTCACAAGGTGTTGTGAAGTTATACTTTCTTTACAAAAGTTAAATGAAAATACGATGCTTGTGACCACCATGTTAGAGTTGAGTATCATATTCTGCAATTTAAGCATTAGGGGTCTTCATCAGTGTTGCCAGAACTTTTTGGACGAACCGGCTAAATTGGCAAATAAAACCGGCTAAAAACGGCTAAAGTGTTTCAACTAAATTTCACATGTTTTATTTAAATAAATCACGAGTAAAAAGACTATTTCTTGGAGAGAAGTTACAAATTCGAGCCGGAAAAAGTTTTGCCAAGAAGAATTTGCAATTAGGAAAAACATATGATTGTGGCACATGGTTGGATTTTTTGTCGACGATAATTTGAATAAACAAGTTCGTTAAATTTAAAAATTACAAACTGGAGCGATTTAAAATGAAAAATGTAAGTCAATACTTGTTTACTTAATTAATTTAGTTAATTCCAATGATTTGAAAGGTACTTGGCAAAAAAAAAATGTATTCTTAATCGGAAAACAATCTCAACCAGAGTCGATATAGTAAACCTGACAAAGAAATTGAAACGTGTGTTGAAGAAAGTCGGACAGACAAGATATATACACGTAGATCCTGTCTTTTGCCCCTCTGAAAGAATTTTAAAAATTCTATACAAATTTCTTTTGTTTGAAATGCAACCGTGGACACTAGCTGGCCGAAAAACTTGCAAATTTGCGTTCGTACAGAAAACTGCAAGTTTTTCTACATGAGAGAGAATTTGGGAGCATTTTTTCTTACTATCTGATATTTTGAGTGATAACTCTCGCTGGATTTTCGACGAACAAACCTAAAGTCTTCCCTACAAAGCCTTTTCAGACTGACCGATTCTCAATACACTTAAATAGAAACCAATACACATAAAAAACGCTGTACAAATTTCCCTTCAATTTTAAGGCAGTAAAACAACGACTTTAAGTTAACATCAACCGAGGCCATATGTTGACAAGGGATTCAAAATCACAGTTACACAAAAGAACTGGTCAGATTTTTCAGAAATCCTTTCAATTATGATGTAAAATATGATGCAAAAAGACTGCAGATCTCCCATTTAGATGACCGGTCATATGACCAGCAGATGTCTCGCAGGATTCCCAGAGAGTTTTGCTTTACATAGAAATTTGTGATCCTTTATTTTCATTTTGACTCACTTTAGTGTTGGTTCCTTTAATTCAAGTTGGCATTCGGTTTTTGGAATTTAAATAAGTTCTCAGCAAAAAAGTTTGTTTAAAAAAATGTTTAAAAAAATACATATGTGTACATAGTGCTTGAAAATAGCAAATTTTCCCTTACCTTAAACCTTTGGGAGTGGCAAAAATGATGTTTTGTAATTAAGGCAGAATTGAATATGCGCTGTCTGGGAAGACAATATCTACATGTAATATTTCTTCTGTTTGTTGGCATTATATCCAAGCACAAACGCATCTTAAGTGTCTTAACAGTGAAACAATTTCTTATTTTCTAAATTTGCGAATAAAACTTCACACTTAAAATTAAGACATTTATAACAAACATTTTATGAAGAAAATCCCTCCTTCGTTTAAAATAAGAATAAGCGAAATCGGCTCAATTTCATACAACCCTGCCTGACATGAAAACTTTCTCCACGATAAGGCTAGTAGCTATTTCTAACAGATTTTGGGTCGCTTAAAAAAAAAATAAAAAATATACATATTTGAAATTTAAGAAAACAATGCAAATAGCAAAATCGGCTAAAAACGGCTAATTTTTTTCTGAAAAATGGCTAACAAATCGGCTGCCGGCTAAATCGAAATTTCTCCGGCTGTTTGCTATCGCAACCGGCTAAATCTAGCCGGAAAACGGCTAAAATGGCAACACTGGTCTTCATCTAAGGTAATACATAGGTTGCAAAGTTGCATCGTCGTGTTTAACTTTTCTTATCGAAACAACAAATAAATTTTAACAACTGTCGTGAAATAATGTAACTTCGGCATTTTCGGCCGAATGCCCAAGCCGAAGCCGAAGATAAAAAATCAGCCGAATAGGCCGAATACCGAAACCAGGCCGAACCTTCGGTCGGATACTAGTATGTATATTTGAATGCACGTATGTACATATATATGTACGAACGAACTCATTTCAGCCAGGGTTACCACTGATAAATTTTTTTCCTACCAAGAGCTGGTTCAAGACCTATTGGTAGGTCTTTCCTACCAATTAAGTAAATAAACTTTTTTTCTGGTTTTTATACTTAAAATAAGATTTCCAGGTTAACAAAAAGATCAGAATAATAGCTAATATATAGGTATATAAGTACATATTATACATAGCACACAAAAAAGTGGTGTGTGCTTTTAACCAAACCCACGTACCGACATGTATTTCGACCCGCTGAACCCTGAGGTCCGTTTGGAACGAATTTATTATGAAGTATATATATGTACATAAATAAGTAAGGTAATAATAAGCCTCGCGGTTAGGCTTGCCAAATGTCCGGTCTAGGAGCCGCCGGGGAGGGGGGAAAATATTCCCGCTGCCGGTTTGCCATTAATTTCTTCGAGCAATCCTAGGGGGTGAAGGCATTACAATTCCGACTTTGCTGTTTTTGGACCACCCTAGTGTACATACCCTACAGCAATTCAGACTCACCCTAGGTTAGCCCTCAGATAGTCCCTATTGTTACCAGCACTAATCCCTCATAATTCCCCTGCCAATGGTTTCAACTGCCATTTTTAGCATTGGCGAGTCATTGGAAAGGACCGGTCCAAACAACACTGCCCGTATGATAGTCCTGGACTAGTCCAATTTTGGAGATTTTTTTCGTTGGAGTAAGATTGCGTTCTGCACTTCGCAGATGCTTTTTTATATTTCGGAAACACAAAAAAATGGTATCATTTTATAACCATGTTGCCTCTGATAGAGCAGGGATACTATCGATAGTACCGCCACTCGATAGTTTTCGAAACGATAGTTAAAAACATCGATAGTGCTATCGTCGTGAAAGGTATTGAATTGAAAATTAAATAATTAATAAATTTATAAAATTAATTTATAAATTACTTTGTAAATTAAAGAGATAGTATAATTTTTTTTTAATTTGAGTGCATCAAAAAGAACTTCTTATAATAATAAAATAAACTTATTAGTTTATGCGTCTGAATTATATAATTTATATATGTACATTAGACTGCATCACCAAAAAAAGTTGCGGTTTTTCCACCGGGATTACAAAATTTATTATATTTTAAGACGTCCACTAAAATATTTCGGAAAAATATTAAGATTTAAGCGAGCTGGACCGATTTGAAAATACCTCCAAAAATAGTTTCTTAAAGAACTTTTTGAAAAAAGTCCCCTCAGATGACAAATTAGATTAAGCTTAAAAAATCTGCATAAAGATATTTGAAAATCTTTTCAACGGAATCGTAAGAATGAGATTTTTGGTGCTGTTTTTTTACTTTTTTCAAAGATTGGTTTACGAAAAACTTGAATAACTGNTTTGTACCACGTCAGGGTTCAGCTCTATAATTTTTCGAAAATGGCCAAAAACGCTGTTTTTAGGGGTTTCAACCCCTTTTTTCTCGAAAACGTGACGTGATGGGACATTTTTGACCCCGGATTCGTGTTCAGCACGAAAAATCCGTTCAGAAACACCAGGTCCCGTCTTATTCGCAGAAAAAAAGTTGAAATTTGTAGACCAGTGTTATGAGTTTGGCTGACTTCCAAAACGTCAATTGCTTTGCATACGTACAAAGTATAGGGTTCCATAACGTCGAACTATAAAATATTAACAACGTATACTTTTCCAAAACGCAGCCGAAAATTTATCGAAACGCATTGCTAGAGCAATCAGCGCATCAGAAACAAAGTTTATGCTTCGTTTGTTATTGGTTAGCATTGGTGTATTAGAAATGGAAAATTCAGAAAAATTGTTCATTGCTATATTGAATATTTAAAATATGCAATGTATATGGTTGCAATGTTGCCCAACTCTGCATATACAAACAGTTCGCAGTATAACAGTTTCCAAAAATTGTATTGATACGTTTTGGAAGTCAGCCNCAGCGCATCAGAAACAAAGTTTATGCTTCGTTTGTTATTGGTTAGCATTGGTGTATTAGAAATGGAAAATTCAGAAAAATTGTTCATTGCTATATTGAATATTTAAAATATGCAATGTATATGGTTGCAATGTTGCCCAACTCTGCATATACAAACAGTTCGCAGTATAACAGTTTCCAAAAATTGTATTGATACGTTTTGGAAGTCAGCCTTTGTTGTACATTTGTTCATGTTTGTCATTGTGCGTATAATTTTCTAGAATAGTTGTGCTCCCGCTATCACCTTGTATGATTTCGTCTTTCGTTGATATACTCTGATGAACATATGTGAAGATGATAGCAAGGCCAACTCATATAAGGTAGTGTTACAGAAGCAGTTGAAATTTTCGCCCCGTTGTTTCTTAAAGAAAGCCATAAAAGTAGCGACCGTTGATTCAGCTTGGTGATGTTTTGCTCTAGATTGCGCCGTTTGTGGGCCCGTTGAATGAATTTGTGTCTTATTTATATGAACGATCAAAAAATTTAGATTTTCTGGCAAGTTGTACAACTCGTCGCTACATTAATGGCCATGTTGTACAAACTCATTCTATTTTGCGTTTATTTTGTTCACTAAATACCCCAAAATGGATAACTCAGCCGAAATATGTATGTGCTTTCGTTGAATTTTATAAATGTAAGCCGAAACTATGAAATTGTAAAAATTAGATTTTACAATGAAACTGCTCGCAAAATTGCAATGTTTGTAGGCAAAATGTCCAACTTGATTGCGGATTGATCTGAACCAACGATCGCAACGTCAAAATGATGTGTTTGTTGTAACTCATTCTGTCGTTTACTGCCATTATGCGAAGTAAAAATTCAGTGCATGAACTGCATTCCGCGTATAATTGAAATCATGAAATGGTGTTCATGCATTCAGTTTCTACTCAAACGCATGAAATGATTTTGTGAATTGGACTACGCATAAACGTGATAATTATGCGTATACTTTCTAAGATAATTTTATGTTTATATACTCTTGCTACCACATGAATATATAAATTTGTGATAAGCAGGGAACGGATTTTATGGAAATTGCCTTTTTTCTGCTAAAGAGATAGAATATATTCGATTAAGAATGTCCACGATTTAGCTTTCCCTGATTCCATATATACACATTTGATGTTGCCTTTTTTTGCGTTTTTTAAAATATTTGCCTTTTTTGCCTTTTTTTGCCTTTTCTACCTTTAAAAAAGTGATTATAGCATTTACATTTTTTTTTTTAAGATTAAAAAAATGGCGTGAGTACTAGGTACTCATGAAATTTGATGTGTAAACATATGCGAACGGCAAAGCATAAAAGTACGTTTACATATAAATATAATCTCAATCAAAGCTCGTTAGCTGTCAAATTGGTTGTGCTTGTTATTCACACAACTCGAGGAAAAGTTAAACTTCTTCTCTGTGCCACCGTGGTCACTTTTTTCTGCAACACATATTATGCCATTTAAATATATTTTAACTGAATATTTTATTAAAAATACCTTTACAAACCTATTTTCCTTACTAGCGTAAATTTTTGTTTACTTTCCTCCTCNTTTTGTTTACTTTAACATTTGACATTCCTCCTGCTCTTCGCAAGTATAATCGATAAAACTTGGTTGGACACTAAAAAGTTATCGGTTTAATCTGAGATATTTTTAATTATGATTTTGCATGGCTAATCTCTTTTTCTAATAACAGACTAGGGAGTTAAGCTTTTTATATGTAGAGCTATTATTAGGCGATTCAGTTACATACATACAAATGTAGGTTAGGTTAGAAATTGAACATTAATTTCACTTAATTTTATTCATTATGCTGATTTAATTTTTTTGTTCATTTTCATTTTTAATTCTTTTAATACATGAGATTATCGGTATGAATGATAAAATATGATACTTGTATATACTTGTGACTCAAGGGCGTTAAAACACACACACCCACCAGTTATTGTTTTTGAGCTTATAGTTTGAGTATTTCTATTTGTATATATTTCTAAATTTAGTTTTCCTTTTCGGAATATAATCTTGGGTTCATGTAAATGAGAGCGATTTATGGGAGACATGTAGAGATTGAAGTTGCAGGATTTTACCCGATGCTTTTTTGTTCCGTACGTTTTGATGTAACTCACTTTTTACTCTCGCTTCAGAGAGTGATTTGTTTGACCTTTTTCTAGGATTTTACACGAAAAGTATTGGATCAGAGTTATCAACGGTCCCAGTTAAAATGATTTCAGTATTTTTTTAAATTTTCGCCTTGCTTTTTTATCAAAATAGACCACTAAACCTATGCCTAAAACCATCTACGAATATCAAAACCAGGGCATGAATCACGTATCGTCTGAACGATATCGTGTCGAGATTGTCTTGCTTCATAAAAATCAAAAATTGTTTGATCGTTTGTGCGATATCGTCAACTCGGTTCCAGCTTTGCTTCACGTAACAGTAACAGTAACACGTAACAGCAACACAAATGCATAAATCAGTGCGTTGACAACATCGTTTTGTCAGTATCGTTTGAACGACTATCGCTTCAAAGTTACGTGATCCATGCCCAGTTGCAACAAATGAGTCCATACATATTTATGTACATACATAGGTACAAAGCCGTATGCATGTGCGGAGTTTAAGTAATCGAAAGTAATAATCAATAGTAGTGCATTTCCTCTTACTATGCATATGCCTAAATGTATGCAATAATTTACAATAGCAAGCAAACACAGGGTACTTCTAATGAAAATAAAAATTGGATGCTGAAATACACATGCTAAGCCCTTCGAAATTTTGTGCTGGGATATGCGTTACAGCTTCGCAAATTTTACCCCTACCGAAACCAAAGATGTATATACATCAAAAATGTACACATTGCCCATGCGGCTTATAGAAGCGCAGAGACCTCTTGCCAAATTGGTGTTGGAAAAATTCAAAGCCGTTTTCTCAGCTAACGAAGGCTTGGAGACAATAAGGGGTGTTGATAGAATTATAAAGGGCGAGGAAAACGCCCTTATTCCTGATAATATGAACGTTTCAAACGTTCCATATTTAAATTGGGCTCCACTTGTATCAGTTTACGTCGAGCACACATTTAGTATATTCAAGGCTTTTCTTCGCGAAAATCGAATGAAAATGCTGCCAGAAAACTTCAAAATGCATCTTGTGGTTCAATGTTACTACAACTATACAGATTAAATTTTTAGGAGTTAGAAACCCGAAAGAATAAAATAGTCAAAGATTCAAAGTACAAATTTGTCATATAATGAAACTAGTTCATAGTTTTTCTCTTTTTACTTGTAATATTAATGTATTTTTTGATTGTTCTTCGTATTTTCTGTCTTTTAGGTGCCTTATTTTGCTTTTTTTGCCTTTTTTGCAACACCTAGTACCTTTTCCTGCCTTTTTCGCTATTTTATTTTGCCTTTTCCAGCCTATTTCGTTATTTTATTTTGCCTTTTTTATAGCTTTTTAGGTCCTAAAAATCCCTTCCCTGGTGATAAGAATATATCTGAGCATTGGAAGATAGAAAGCGAGTAAGAAGAAATGCCGATTGCATTATAAACATTAGCATTTATTTATTAAACATACAATAGATAATTATGTGACAGGTCTCCGTTCAGTTACTTCCATTACAATCCGGTCCTAAGGATGGTAGAAGGGCGAATTCATATAAGGTGGTGATAGCGGAAAATGAAATAAAGTTACTGTTTAATTTCTAACCAAACCTATGCATGTAACTCAATCGCCTAATGGTTTGCCGAGCCGTAAACATATGTTTACACATCAAATTTCGTGAGTAGGTACCTGGTACTCACACCTTTTTTAAGAAGTTTCACTTCTTTCTATCCAGTGTTGCCATTTTAGCTGTTTTAAGGCCAGATTTAGCCGGTTGCGATAGCAAACAGCCGGAGAAAATTCGATTTAGCCGGCAGCCCATTTGTTAGCCGTTTTGCAAAAAAAGTTAGCCGATTTCGCTATTTGCCGTATTTTATTAAAATTTAAATATATGTACGTATAAGTTTCCATTTTAACATACTTCGCGACCTAAAATCTATTAAAAACTGCTAGCCTTATCTCGGAGCAAATTTTCATGTCGGACTGTGTAAAGTATTTCAATGATTTTAATTTTATTTGAATATAGTACAGTGACCCAAATATGAACTGGGACGCGACATTTCAGCTTATTGTTTTTTTATGAAAGTATAACTGATTACTTACAAACACCATTTAAATCCAAAATCATATTTTATTCGAAAATGATGAAAATTCTGCTTTTTTTTAATTTGAAATTTTAGTATACTAAAGTACAAATTTAAGATAGCTCGCACTTACCGTTAATTATTGAAAATTTTTTGTTGACAGTGCACTATGGGAAATTTGAGTCTATTTTGTGGCCAAAAGTCAATTTCTTGACTTGCTTGAAATTAATTTTTTTTTGTCTTATCTTACAGAGAATACTTCAGAGTAAAAAACTGTATACTCTTTTTTTCGATAAATTGACTTACCGTTGATTTGGTAACCCTCAAACAGATAATTTCGAAATTTTCTGTAAACGAAAAATGTGTAGCTTGATTTTGTGCCACTTTCAAATGCGTGTATCTCGTAATCTATTTGCTCCTTTTCAAAAGTGAAAAGTGGAAAGAAAGAGTGGCGCTTAGCAGAATATTTACCAATTAAAACTTGTATTATAGTTTAAAGGTTGTGCCAAAGAAACGTCCGCATTTAAGTGACTTTAAAGTTAAATTGTACAATAAAAAAAGTTTACTTAGTGTTTTAAAAAAAAATGTTTAAACACGTTTAAAACAAGCTCATCATAAATCGGTAGAATAGTCCCTGATCTCTTATTTCCCTATAATCTCATACTGCGATTTTGTGCGATATTAAAGAAATTATAATTTTTCATAGGTAACTACTTGGTACAAAATCATGAGTTTTATGAAATAATTCACGGTGTTATAATTTATAAGTTGGCAAAAACCTGTCAGATAACTAAGAGAAAGTCTTAAACTTAAGGTCAGTGGTGGATTCGAGTCGATATTTAAAATAGAACGTACGAGGCATCTGTTTATTGGGTTGATGTCCACTGGACCCGTGTGACCATTACGCTATTTTTTGGAGGTGTGACCATTAGGGTTAATTTTTGCGCGGCAAGGCATAGTGCAGTGTTCCGCATTTTTCTCCATATACAAAATTTTAGAACATACTTTTTATAGAAAAAATTCGTAACACCGTCATAAAAAAATTACAAAAATCAACGGACTACTAATGGACTACAAAACTGCATACATACCATTTTGTAAACAAGCCGATTAAAAAGTTAAAAGTTGGTGAAATTTTTGCACAAAATCTGAAATTAAGACTTTTAAGTGTTTGTTGAGTAATATTTATAATATTATATATAATATAATATTTAAGCTATATTTTCATAAAAAAATATTAAACATTAAATACACTAAATAAAAATAGCCACCACTTGCTAAAATCTCGCGCCCTATTTTATATTTGGGTTTTTTCCAAAGAATGACGTAGCGGGGACTTTCTTTATACAATTTTTGTTAAGAATGGCTTAAATTTAAGTGCGGAGTTTTATTCGCAACACTTAGAAAATAACGAATGAGAATAAAAGAGCACGAATATCGATGTGAAACAAAACTCTATGGGAAGACAATACCTGTGAATAATTGTATCATGGTGACAACATACTTTATTGTTGATTATTATTGCTCTGAGACAGGCATGTGAGAGAGTGAGTAGGACATTACAAACAGGATTTTCATATATATAGACGTCAAAATACAATTAAATAGTAGAATTGTTAAAAACTTAAAAAGCGACCGGCTTGTTCGATATAAATTAATCTGCCTTATCCTGAGTTTCGCCTGAAAAAAAAATCACCCGAAAATCATCCGCCCATAGTAAAACCATGGAAACCAAAAGTGAAAAGTTCGGAGAAAATTAAACCCATGATAATGCTGAATGGCATTTTCTTTTTTCGAAATAATGTTGGCCTGTTTTCTTCAGCCCTATCACAGCTTCACGTGTTCATTTCTCAAAATATTGCACTCCGACTAAGCAAAATACTTTATACTAATATAGCTATTTTTCAGGACGAAAAGTAACCTAGTGCAAATGTTACAATGTAAGGCAAAATTTTTTAATAAAAAAGAAAACGCCATAAGTTTGTAATTGATCTCTTTTTTTTTAATATTTAACTAATACAAACATGGCTTCTGATGTACGTATAACCACAGTTTCTTTTGTTAAACAGAACTTACCAGTCTCTGTTTCGATGACTTATTTAACGAGTGGTGTAAAGCTTTGCTATGTATAACCTTTATTAACTAAAAAAAAAGAATTATGATTTTACTAGTCCTTCTACTTGCGATTTCTTTAAATAAAACATGTGAACTTTAGTTGAAACATTTTAGCCGCTTTTTTTTGCCAATATATCCGGTCGGCCCAAAAAGTTCAGGCAACACTGCTTCTATCATGGGTACGGTACTGCACACGCCATTTTTTGCTTTTCATATGTTGTGCTCAACGAAAAACCCTTATTAAGTAACGCGTTTTCTCAAAACGATTTTTTTAGAAACGTTAAGCGGCACGTTGTCTTATAACCTAGGATTCTGCTTCCGAGGAAGTAAATTATATTTTATATATGTACACAAATAAAAAAATAAGTACCGCTCAACGACTATCCCAAGAAAATTCATAATTTTTATAAAATACGCGAAATTCAGTTACAGTTTGTTTACTCCTCATAAGCTACAAATGAACGTCTAAAACCCAGAGATGTGGCATCTTAATAATTAATTTAATTTAATGCGAGCTGCACTAGAAATATCCTGCTTTTCTCCATTTTAGCGAGTAAATTTGTCATTTAAACCGTTAGTTTTGTTATTTTCACTGGTATTTACACATGTGAGTGGTATTAACGAAAGTGTAGAAACCGGAATTGACAGTGCAGACGACGAAACAATAAGCTAGTGACGGAACAATAAGATAGTACACGAAATGTCACAATCTCAAAAGATTTCCCCATATATGTAGCACATAAATTATACCGCCTATATTTTCCTAAAAACTTCACTTGATTCTAACTATGAATATCTTCCGCAGAATGGCACTTTTTTGGCGCCAGTGCTCACAATTCCTATGATGATGTTTGCCGGTTTCGGCGTAACTCTTCGTGATTTGCCCAGTTATTTGAAATGGGGCAGCCACATATCCTATCTTCGATACGGCCTCGAAGGGTTTATAGGTGCAATTTATGGAGAGGGTAGAGGTGTGTTAGATTGCAATGAAGCTCCGTACTGCCATTACAGGTAAGAACTACAAGAAAGTGTATTTATGCCAACATATATATTTTACATTTCTTCTGCAGATATCCAAAGAAATTCCTCGAAGAGATCACAATGCAAGGTGATCAGTTTTGGAACGATTTTATAGCGCTATTGATAATTACCCTAGTTTTTAGGTTGGTGGCTTTTGTGGTGCTCAAAGCTAAGATACGTTCCGTAAAATAAGTTTATCCAAATTGTTATTCACCTTTAAATTTGTTTAGTATTTAATTTCGTGAATATGTACATAAGTAACGAATTCCACACGATTTACAAGTATTTTAATAAAATATTATTATGTATTATACTAAAAGCTATAATTGTTTGCATATATGTATCAAATAAAACGCCTCTTTGAGGTAAAATTTTCGAGTGACGAATGCTTAACTAGAAACACAAAATTTATGATATCAATTTCGTGACGAAAATTATACACATTTTTTAACTACCTTGGAAACGTAGAGAAAATCTTTTTTATTCATACGAATCGTTGCAAAAGTTTTGTTTTTTATTTTGTGTTTCTAGCAGTAGGCGGATTTTCGCAACGTTCCGAATAAATAAAAAAAGATTTTCCGTACGTTTCCAAGGCAGTTAAAAAATGCGTATAATTTTCGTCACAAAATTGAATCATAAATTTTGTGTTTCTACTTAAGCATTCGTCACTCGAAAATTTTACCTCAAAGAGGTGTTTTATTTGATATCAATTATTTTGGGGTAGCAAATTTAAAACCGACGAAAATACAAACAATAATCTAAATGTTTTATTTTTCTCAAATAAATTGCTAAAAATATTATCTAAATCTAAATTATGTATTCAAATCGATGTGTCCATTGAAATATAGTTTTTCGAATACGGAATAAAGCGAAAAAGGATGATCAAGGATATGATGATATCAAGGATGATATGTATTCGAAAAAATAAAAAATAAAAAATATATGAGAAATGATAAAAACTTATCAACTTGGTACCAACTTTGGATACAATAAACAATTGTATTCGTCTGACTGCCTCGTAGTTTAATTGTTGTTAAGATTTCTACTGGGGGTGGGGCGCACACATGTGCTTTTTTAAGAAGTTTTACTTCTATCACGTGTACGGTGTTTCACTCGTGCTATTAAACTAATGATTTTTTCTCAAAAATTTTTTACATACTAACAATTTGTACTAATTTACTTCGTTTTTAAAAAAGCTTGTCGCGTGAATAGCAAACCGGCATTTAAATATCTGCATACATACATATACATACATACCTAACCAATTATGCATGTACGCTGAATTCGCCGAAAAGCTTTTTTAAAAACGAAGTAAATTAGTACAAATTGTTAGTAATTTTCATTAGAGCTTGAATAACTCCTTTCACTAAATGGCTTTTAGTAACTTTAACGAGATCTTAACTTATTTTATTTTATTCATTTTAGTGCAGTTTTGACAAAATTTTCTTGCTAAAAAATCTTTTGTTACACTACTTCATTTTATTCCTTTGATTGTACAGGTTAAATAAAAGCTTGTTTTTAAAAAATATTTTTTTTACATTATTTTATTTTATAATTTTTAGTCCATTTATAAAAGGGTTGTATATTAAAAAGTATTATTTTATTTTATGTACAAATAGATATTAAACTAATTCAACTTGCAATGAAAGAGAACAGAAGACTTGTCAAGCCAAATGTTGTTTGCTTACGTTTTGTATAAACATACATATGTACATATAGCAGCAGTTAATTTTATTTAAAGAAATGGCGTGTCGTCCATTTCCGCTGTAGCATGGCATATATTTAGGCGCAATATTTAACTTCTTCTGGCGGGGTGACATCTGGAGTCTTTTAATTGTATCTCCTTGATATGATGCCTACAACGAGGTTCATATATAGACTAGGAATAGCTTTGCTACACTACCGCCGCGGCGCGCCGGCAGCTTTAACAATTTTATAGTGGTTTTACGTTCTTTGGCAAATTACGCTCTGTTAGCCATAAATCTTACTATTTTTTGACCGCCTTTGAATCAAGACCCCTGGACCATATGGAGAATTCATTTACATTTTAAATTGCATTGTCATCGTGATTGGAACTATGCTGAAAATTTCAAGTCTCTAACTTGTCGGGAAGTCAGTTTAAAATCGATTGGAAATTTCCGCGATTTGCGGGGGATGACCAAGTTAAATAAAAGCTTATAA
>NW_016159287.1:35829-47882 GCF_001687245.7 Rhagoletis zephyria | reverse complement strand
GACGGACGGACGGACAGACAGTCACCGCTTAATCGATTTCTCTTTTCATTCTGATCATTTATGTATACATTTGTCTATATCTATCTCGATTCGTTTTGCCTGTTACAAACAACCGTTATGTGAACAAAGTTATAATACCCTTGTGCACAAGTGCGCTAGGGTATAAAAAGATAGCGTTAGATAGCTTGTTTGGAGACCCTTATACTGATATCCACATCAATGACATGGACTGAGTAGTGCGGCCTCAGTGGTAGTTTAAAAAATTGCCTTTTTTCGAATTTCAGGCAGCAGCCACGCCCACACAGGCATACGAATCAAAACATCCTGGAACAAAACCTTCTTAGTTTTTGGTGTACTTTAATTCCTGAAAGTTTGAAAAAAATTAAATGATGGTACGTACAGACGCCACATACATACCAAAGCATCTCGTAGTGGAGACACGAACCAAAACACATTTACCTCTATATCTTTCCAACTAGTGGCCGGAACTTAATATATAATGTATCGTTTGAAAGGTATTGGCCTATAGAATAACACTAAATATGTTGGGTTTATCCACATGCCCCTTAAACCTGCAAAAGCAAAAAAACGTTTTTTGTTTCGCAACACTTTAGCCTAATTTTTAAGAATCCGGTTAATCGTTTACGAAGCTTGAATATATTTTCTGGACACACTCTCCAAGACCTTTCCAACGATATATCAAACATGTCGATGGGACGTCTGGATAAAAACTTCCAAATCTCGTGTATATATAAGCCAGTCATTTCAGCATGCACTGTGGCTGCTTTCGTCACTCGCGCGCACTGCCGTGCGCTGTGATATGCATTGTAAACCGTTTTTTGTTATGTAACGAATGGCTTTGTTTACTAAATGAATTCTTTCAAGCCAAGTGGACTGTATAGATATTTTTCCACTTGATCAAAGTATATTGTGGGTATGTTCTGTTCTCATAATGTTTCGGATTTTGAAAGCTAGGTAAAAGCATGTCGCGTTACCGAGTGTGCTCCTGTCACGATCGAAGTCAGTAAGGTACAAACGAGATTGGTAATTTGTTATACCCGAGCGCACTTGTGCCCAATTTTTCCTNACACGAACCAAAACACATTTACCTCTATATCTTTCCAACTAGTGGCCGGAACTTAATATATAATGTATCGTTTGAAAGGTATTGGCCTATAGAATAACACTAAATATGTTGGGTTTATCCACATGCCCCTTAAACCTGCAAAAGCAAAAAAACGTTTTTTGTTTCGCAACACTTTAGCCTAATTTTTAAGAATCCGGTTAATCGTTTACGAAGCTTGAATATATTTTCTGGACACACTCTCCAAGACCTTTCCAACGATATATCAAACATGTCGATGGGACGTCTGGATAAAAACTTCCAAATCTCGTGTATATATAAGCCAGTCATTTCAGCATGCACTGTGGCTGCTTTCGTCACTCGCGCGCACTGCCGTGCGCTGTGATATGCATTGTAAACCGTTTTTTGTTATGTAACGAATGGCTTTGTTTACTAAATGAATTCTTTCAAGCCAAGTGGACTGTATAGATATTTTTCCACTTGATCAAAGTATATTGTGGGTATGTTCTGTTCTCATAATGTTTCGGATTTTGAAAGCTAGGTAAAAGCATGTCGCGTTACCGAGTGTGCTCCTGTCACGATCGAAGTCAGTAAGGTACAAACGAGATTGGTAATTTGTTATACCCGAGCGCACTTGTGCCCAATTTTTCCTAGTTAATAGTTACAACAATATCTTAACAATAAATAAGACTGCTATAGACTTTTAGAAATTGGGCGAGGAGTCGCCCACTTTATGACTACAAAGGTATACCTCGGTAACCACTTTATAGTTTTCTACCGAACTTGGTTCAATTATTTCATTAACTCTAATTCAGCATATTATCGAAAAAGCTTGAAATCGGGGAAAACCCCCTGCTTATCATGCAAACGTAGTTTAGAGAAAATTGAAACGACGATATTTGATATGTGATTATACTTCTTTACTTGTTTCATTATTGAAAAGAAGCTTGAATGAGTCGAACGTGAAGTCGTACACTACGCTGGAAAATATTATAAATACCAAGAACATAAGATCCTGGCGATTTAAAGCAGACACCCGCATCAATGGAAAATACTTTGAACTTTAATGGTGATTTTAACCAAGCGCCCGCATCAGAAGTGGGATGGATTCCGCCTCATACTGATCCCAATGCTCAATTGCGCAATATTTTAGAATCGACAATTTTTTGAATTGGTAAAATCTTTGCAGGCTCCAAAGACCACTGGACAACTAGAAAGGATCACGCTACCTAAGTTTAATCCTGATTTTTCAGAAGCAGATGCCAGACAATTCGTTAGACGTAACTGCTTTGATTATAGCTCTTAGTAAGTCATTAGAAGGTTGTGCGTCGCATTGGGTGTCTCAGATAAGTTATCCTGGCATCACTTGGTCTCAATTTAAAGACCTATTTATACAGCGATTCGATGGTGTTGAGACTTCAGCAGCTACAACGATAAATGTATTACGTGGTGATCCAAATGATAGTGAGTGCCTTTCTGTTTCTGCAAGTCCCTTCGTTACGTCGGTGATGTCTAAATGGAAAGCGATGTCTGTTGAGGAGATAGCTGTTTTGGTGATCCTTACACACACATCCCGTTTCGAAGCTGGGCTGTAGCGTTTGGTGTTTAAAACAAATATCACAACGCGCAACGAACATCAACTGTAGCTCAGAGCTTTCGCGTTTGAAAAAAGAAAACAACTTTATTTTGAGAATTCGACAGAAATGAAGAAGAGAGAAGTTATTACCGCACGTTAACTGCCATTTTTATGGAAAAGCTGGGCACAAAATGCTTGGGGCTGAAACAGGTACTTCTTGTGTGTATGCAACGGAAATGGTGCAACGGAAATGGTTGGGGCTGAAACAAGTACTTCTTGTGTGTATGCATATGGTATGAATTTAACAAAAACTTGCTAATAAAAGGTTAGAGGATAACACTTAGAATTACCAATACAAGAATGAAAGTAAAGGTGAGTACGTGCATAGATAAATAAAATTATAAAGGCAAAGGTAAAAATAAAAACAAAGACAAGGATGTGTAAAGATAAAGGTAAAAACGAAAACCAAGGTAAATTTAAACACTTTACTTATATATATAAGGGTAAAGGTGAAAGGGAACATGTTGATGAAGACAATGATAAACATAAAGTAAAGATGAAGATAGGGGAAGAAAGATTAAAATATTAAAATAAAGTTAATTAAAGAGGAAAGGATATAGAGAGAGACACAGAGACTCAATCTGGGGACTATTTTGGGATTTTAGAGATTTTCGGGATTGTCGAGACATCGATTAAATAATCGATATTTTTATCGGATTTGTTATCCATATTTTTATCGATTTTGATATCGAAATTTTTATTAGTATTGTTATCAATTTTGCTATCGATATTTTCGGGACTTATCGATATAATAATCGATATTTTAATCGATATTTTTATCGATTTGATATCGATTTTGTAATCGATATTTTTAACTATTTTGTTATCGATATTTTTTATAAATTTCGTTATCGATATTTATCGATTTTGTTATCGATATTACTCGATTTTGTTATCGATATTACTCGATTTTGTTATCGATATTAGTCGATTTTGTTACCAATATTTATCGAATTTTCTATTGATATTTCTCGATTTTTTGTCGATATTTGTCGATTTTGTTATCGATATTTATTGATTTTGTTATCGATATTTATCGATTTTGTTATGGATATTTGGTTTTTTTATCGATATTACTCGATTTTGTTATCGATATTAGTCGATTTTGTTACCGATATTTAACGATTTTTCTTTTGATATTTATCGATTTTTTGTCGATATTTGTCGATTTTGTTATCGATACTTATTGATTTTGTTATCGATATTTATGGATTTTATTATGGATATTTGTAGATTTTGTTATCGATATTTGTGGATTTTGTTGTCGATATTTATCGATTTCGTTATAGATATTTATCGATTTTGTTATTGATATTTATCGATTTTGTTACTGGTAATTTTATAGATATTTTTATCGATTTTGCTATCGTTTTTGTTATCAATTTTACTATTGATTTTGTTATCGATTTTGCTATCGATATTTTTATCGAATTTGGTATCGATATTTTTATCGGTTTTGTTGTCGATATTTCGATTGATCGATAGAGTATAAAGATAAATGAAAACGGAATAAAATAAATGTAATTAGAACAAACAGAGTAGATGTGGGGATACATATACATATACATAGAAAAAAATAACCCTAAGCAAAAGCAGATGTATGTATGGACATTTGTATATTGGTTATGAGCAGGGAACGGATTTTATGGAAATTGCCTTTTTTTCTGCTAAAGAGATAGAGTATATTCGATTAAGAATGTCCACGATTTAGCTTTCTCTGATTCCATATATACACATTTGATGTTGCCTTTTTTAAGATATTTGCTTTTTTTTGCCTTTTTTAAGATATTTGCCTTTTTTTCCTTTTCTACCTTTAAAAAAGTGATTATAGCATTTACAATTTTTTTTTTTAAGATTAAAAAATATACACATGCCCATGCGGCTTATAGAAGCGCGGGACCTCTTGCCAAACTGGTGTTGGAAAAATTCAAAGCCGTTTTTTCAGCTAACGTAGGCTTAGAGACAATAAGGGGTGTGGATAAAATTGTAAAGGGTGCGGAAAACGCCCTTAATCGCGATAATATGAACGTTTCAAACGTTCCATATTTAAATTATTGGTTTTCTGCACCTTATTGACCGCAAATGTCGAAAAATTAAAACGCTAATTTGTTTCGTCAAATTAGTATTTTATTTAGTTATGTATGCATTTCGGTTGACAGCTGATCAACCATCATCAGCGCGCGACTACTGAGCACTAATCAAAATAGACAAATAGACCCACCAAGCAATTTTTGTTGCCGGCAATAAGAAAACGTTCCGCCCTCGGTAACAAATTTATTGCCGGTAATATTGCCATCGTGTCGATTTCCTATTACCAGTCGCTCTAAAACGTCCGCCGAAGGCAACTAGCCTGGGCGAGTCGTTTTCTTATTACCTGAATGGGTTATTTTCTTATCGCTTCAGGCGTTATTTGGAATAATTGCATTCTTTTTAATACTTCAATCATTTTTTGTATACAAAATTGGAACTTATATAGAAACAGAAATAATTCTTTCTTTCCCTATGGGGCTTTCTATTTTTTCAATTCTGTCCCTGGTAAAAATTAGACGATTTTGGATAATACTATCGACGCGAAATTTATAAGTTTAGGAGTTTTGATAACTTATTTATTCCAAAGTTGACATGAAAGAAATGTTGCCGATTTGTCACCACAGCAATAAACCGGTGAGTCGCCAATTTGTTGCCATTGACGATTGTTGCCTATTTCTCATGTTTTGCATGGTGGGGACAAACAGGTACAAAAGTTGTGAACATACATACAAACATAAATACATACATATGTATACATCGAAAAATAACTTTTATACAGAGAAACACATTAAAAAATATAAACAAAGGGAACAAGTGGAATTGGCATAAACAAAGGAGTTATTTTACTTTCTTACACAGCTAAATAGTGGAGAATTAATTGCGCCAGGTTCTAGGTTCATTAAATTTTTTTTTTTTTGCTGGATTCCTAACATTTTTTAATAAACGAACATTTTCTTCCATCGATATCGAATTGTGTGGGCGAGTGTTGTTGAGGTCGAATGCATGTGCGGCGATAGCGTTGTCTATCTTTTTTAATCTTACTGCGCGTAGATGTTCTTCTATTCGTGCACGTAGCGACCTCCTTGTCTGCCCAATATATTTGCAGTTGCAATGCGAACAGGTTACTTCGTAAACTCCGCTCTGTTCTTCCGTCGGCAATTTGTCTTTGGTGGAACCAAGCGCATTTCTCAGTATGTTATTGTTGGTGTAAACTACTTGCAAATTGCATTTTTGGAAGGCGTGCTTCAATGTATTTGTGATGGCGGGAATATAGGGTAATGAAACACGCTGTGGTTGAGACGACCTTGCGGTGCGATTTTGTAAGAAAAGGGTGCTCTCCTTGTTCCGTCTTATTCGATTAGATTGTTTACTTATCAGCTGATCGATAAGTGATCTCTTGAAGCGATTTATGTCTGCTATGTGTTTTATTTGTTTATATTCTTCCATATAGTCTTGTGCAGACAATGACAAGGAGCAGAGTCTGTAAACCATTGAATTAAATGATGACAATTTTTGCTGATATGTGCAATAGGAGTCATGTGTAATGTATCGGTCGGTCGATGTTGACTTCCGATAAACGCCAAATTCAATTTTCTTTCCTTGTCGCTTAATAAGAATATTAAGAAAAGGTAGAGAACTTGTTTTCTCGTCTTCCTTTTCAAAAGTGAATTTGATACTCGGATAGCGGCTGTTGAGTGTTCCGAGTATTTTATCTATGTCGGATATTTTCACTACGGCGAAAGTATCGTCTACATATCTAAGCCAAATTCGTGGCAAAACACCTTCACTTTTGAGTTGCGATTCGAAATTGCACATTAAAGCTTCTGCTACATATGGTGATAGACTGTTACCCATGCTACAGCCGAAGTTGTTGTTGTAGTAAACGCCGCGAAATTGAAAGCAATTGTGCTTCATACAGATTTTAATAGCATTTATGTATGCATTGAACTTGTCTTCAGGTAAACTGAATTTATTTAAGTGGTTATGAATTGCTTCAATGGCCGTATCGACAGGAATCGACGGAAAAAGGGCTTCAAGGGCGTTTTAATTTTTCGACATTTGCGGTCAATACCACAAGCTGACTTAAATTTTGTGATTAAATTTACAAAAGAATATTTGTTCCATATTTAAATTGGGCTCCACTTGTATCACCTTACGTCGAGCGCACATTTAGTACATTCAAGGCCCTTCTTCGCGAAAATCGAATGAAAATGCTGCCAGAAAACTTCAAAATGCATCTTGTGGTTCAATGTTACTACAACTATACAGATTAAAGTCTTATGAGTTAGAAACTCGAAGGGATAAAATAGTCAAAGATTCAAAGTACAAATTTTTCATATAATGAAACTAGTTCATAGTCTTTCTCTTTTTACTTGTAATATAAACATTTCTAAAAAAAATATATTTTTTGATTGTTCTTCGTATTTTCTGTCTTTTTTTAGTGCCTTATTTTGCTTTTTTGCAATACCTTTTTTTTGCCTTTTTCGCTATTTTATTTTGCCTTTTTTACAATACCTAGTGCCTTTTCCTGCCTTTTTCGCTATTTTATTTTGCCTTTTCCAGCCTATTTCGTTACTTTATTTTGCCTTTTTTATAGGGTTTTAGGTCCTAAAAATCCGTTCCCTGGTTATGAGACAAACTAAATATGTAGCGTAAGTTTCACTTCACCAGTGTGGCCCAGAGGCACTTTCTTTTTTTTCGATATCGAGTATGGCATAGCCATTTTCTTATTACTGATTTTTGCGCCAAACAACATCAGTGACTGATTTAATAGACTAAACATACCAAATTTTTTTATAGAAGTTCTTATTAAAAAGTTAGCAATTTTTAAGAAAATTTTTTGATTTTTTTCTAATTTTTGCAAAAATTTTCGATTTATACTTTCATAAAAAAGTAATGAAAAATATATAGAATGGAAAAACATTGCGAATACTGTAATAATATCACTGTGTGATTTTGAGTGTGGGTCACTGTTACATATGTACCTCATATATATGTATGTATAATAAAATTTTCTGTTGGTAAATGGTTCTATGCATTTTTTGAATGAGTAGATTTTTTTCAGTGTTTCATTGTAGAATTAAAAATTAACGATATATATCGATATATCGAGTTTTTCTCTCTTATATATCGAAAATATTGAGTACGGCGAATATCGATACTTTTGCAGCTCTACTGAATAGAGTCGTACGACATTAGTTTGCTTTAAATGTGGAGATGCGGGTCACATTGCATTGAAATGTTCAAGGAGTAGCAGTCAGATTTCAACCAACAAACTGAATAGCTATGAAATGAGGGTTGAGGTATGTGATGTGGTTGAACCTACGTGAGTGTTGATCCAGTCTGGTGAGTCGTTCCAATTTTCTTTTCATTCCGGTGCTGAGTGTTCGCTTTTAAAGGAAGCCATTTCAAAGAAGTTTGCGGGGAGAAGAATTACCAATATTGTTGTTTTAAAAGACATCGGAAATGTCTCGATATGCAATTCTTTGCAAATATTGGCAAAAGTTAAAATTAGTGGATTTTTTCTTGAGGTTTCACTTCATGTGGTTCTCAATAGTTATTTAAAGCAGGGTGTTATGATTGGCCGTGGAATTCTAAGCCAGAGTTTCGGTGTTATGATAACCTCTAACAAGTTTCACATTTTTAAACAGAAAATTGCAAATACATCTTATGACTCGTTTATTGTAAATACTGAATTAATATTATAAATATATAAAAAATATTTTTTAAAAACAAGCTTTTATTTAACATGTACAATCAAAGGAATAAAATAAAGTAGTGTAACAAAAGATTTTTTAGCAAGGAAATTTTGTCAAACCCGCACTAAAATTATTAAAATAAAATAAGTTAAGGTCTCGTTAAAGTTACTAAAAGCCATTTAGTGAAAGGAGTTATTCAAACTCTAATGAAAATTACTAACAATTTGTACTAATTTACTTCGTTTTTAAAAAAGCTTGTCGCGCGAATAGCAAACCGGCATTTAAATATCTGCATACATACATATACATACCTAACCAATTATGCATGTACGCTGAATTCGCCGACAAGCGTTTTTAAAAACGAAGTTAATTAGTACAAGTTGTTAGTAATTTTCTTCAGAGTTTGAATAACTCCTTTCACTAAATGGTTTTTAGTAACTTTAACGAGACCTTAACTTAAAATAATTCAACTTGCAATGAAAGAGAACAGAAGACTTGGCAAGCAAAATGTTGTTTGCTTACGTTTTGTATAAACATACATATGTACATATAGCAGCAGTTAATTTTATTTAAAGAAATGGCGTGTCGTCCATTTCCGTTGTAACATGGCATATATTTAGGCGCAATATTTAACTTCTTCTGTCGGGGCGACATCTGGAGTCTGCTAATTCTTAAAACGAGGTTCATATCTAGACTAGGTTGATATCTAGAATTTGCCACAAATATCTTTGCTACACTACCGCCGCGGCGCGCCGGCAGCTTTAACAATTTTATAGTGGTTTTACGTTCTTTGGCAAATTATTCTCTGTTAGCCATAAATATTACTATTTTTTGACCGCCTTTGAATCAAGACCCCTGGACCATACGGGGAATTCATTTATATTTTAAATTGCATTGTCATCGTGATTGGAACTATGCTGAAAATTTCAAGTCTCTAACTTGTCGGGAAGTTAGTTTAAAATCGATTGGAAATTTCCGCGATTTCCGCGGGATGACCAAGTTAAATAAAAGCTTATAAAAATGAATCTGATCGCCTTTGCGTTGATAACCGTGAGTTAAATGCGAATACAATATCTGATAGATATCAGACCAAATAGCTAGACTACGTGGAGCCAATTACTTTTCTTGTTTAGATATGGCATGTGGATTCCACAAAATTCCTATTCATACTAATAGTATTGAGCTTACAGCGTTTGTAACTCCCGAAGGCCAGTATGAGTTTTTAACCATTCCCTTTGGCTTTAAAAATGCGCCATCGGTTTTTCAGCGAGCAGTAATGAAGGCATGGGGGATCTTGCCTATTCCTGGATAGTTGGTTGGGTATGGCACTGCGACCAATAGGTCTATTGTGCCTATTCCTATGTCATTGTGTACATATATGGATGATATCATGATTCTTGCTTCAACGAAAGAGCAAGTGTTTGAAAGATTAAACATTGTTTTAGATACTTTAACAAAAGCCGGGTTTTCTTCTAATTTTACTAAATGTGCTTTACTCAACACTAGATGAATATCTCGGGTATGAGATAAAATCTGGAGAAGTCCGACCAAATCCACGTAAAGTTCACCAATGTGCACCAATTGAGGCAGTTCATAGGCTTGGCTTCTTAGTTTCGACAATTTGTAGCTAAATTTTCGCAAATGAATAAACCACTTTATTTTCTTATCTCCAACAAAAATAACTTTAATTGGAAATCAGAACATGAGCAGATACGTCAGAAAATAATTTATATTTTAACAAGTAAGCCAGTTTTAATAATTTTTGATCCGCAGTTCCCCATTGAATTACATACTGATGCTAGCGCAGATGGTTATGGCGCCATATTAATGCATAAAATTAACAACAAACCACATGTCATTGAGTACCTATTTTAGCAAAAGAACTTCTCCAGCAGAATCTAGATATCATTTATACGAATTGGTGACATTAGTTGTAGTTAATTATATTAAACATTTTCAACACTATCTGCAAGGTCGCCAGTTCGTGGTATTCACAGATTGTAATTCTTTTAAAGCTTCTCGTACCAAAATGGATTTAATACCAAGAGCTCATCGCTGCTGGGGCATATTTGCAATCTTTTGATTTTGTTGTAGAGTATAGAGAAGGCAAGCGTATGGCATAAGCGGACTTCTTCTCCAGGAATGTGTTGCCAGAGAATAATCAGCAAGTCGAGAAAGTTTTGGAAAAACGTGTGGATCTCCGATATTTCAGATAACTGGCTTCTCGCTGAGCAACAAAAAGATCCGGAGGTAGTTGCAATTGTTAAAAATTTGATTAATAATGAATTCGAACAACATGAGGTAAATACGTATGAATTGCGCGCTGGTATATTATGCCGGAAAATACAAAGAAATGGAAAAACAAAATGTTTACCGGTTGTTCCTTAAGCGTTCAGGTGGTCCGTTATAAATCATGTTCACGAAGCCATGATGTATCTGGGCTGGGAAAAGAGCCTTGGTAAAGTTTACGATTATTATTGGTTTGAGCATATGTCCAAATATGTACGAAAGTTTGTTGATAATTGTATCAATTCAGCAGAACTTCATCCGATCCCAAAAGTTAGTAGTCCGTGGCCCACTGTACACATTGACATTACCGGCAAATTGAGTGGTAATAATGTAAAAAAATATTTTTTTAAAAACAAGTTTTTATTTTACCTGTACAATCAAAGGAATAAAATGAAGTAGTGTAACAAAAGATTTTTTAGCAAGAAAATTTTGTCAAAACTGCACTAAAATGATTTGTTTCCGATTGTTGGTGTTCTGCATTCCGACAATCGGAAATTATTTCCGATTCCGCCTTGTTCTACATTTCGATCCACTTCGAATCGGAATTCTATCGGAAATTTGATGCTCTGCATTCCGATTATCGGAAATTTTTTATCGGAAATGTTCCGATCAGCTAAAAGCCAGTGGGATAGAAAATAATCAAAACGAAAAACAAAAATATAACTGTGAACGGTCAAAGGAAAAATTGTATAGTCAGCAAACAGCAAAGAATGTAAGTAAAGAAAATAAAAGTGGTAATTATTAAAATTGAAATTATTAAAATGCAGGGGAAAGCACAAGACGGCGGAGCAAAGCAAAAATATGTAGGATTTCATGGAAGTAAATCCAGACATAGCGAAAGGCTTCTTCAGAGGAGACAAAGTGTCTCTTGAGGAAAAGTGGCGCCAACTAACGGAATCGTTGAATAGCCAAGGACCACCAATAAAAAACACAAATGAGTGGAAGAAGGTAAAATATTATTGTGATTATAAGGATAACAATAATATTTAGATTTTTTGCAACTAGACCTGGGGTGACTGGAAAAGTGAAGTGAGGAAGAAATTGGCACACAACAGAAGAGAGGCCGTGGCTACCGGAGGCGGCCCATTTAAAAAGTACACTTTGTCGGAGGCGGAGGAAACGGTAGCAAGAATTTCCGGACTGTACGCTGTTGTAGAAGGCATATCAATGTCCACTTCTTTTGGAACTGGGGAGGAGGCAGTATCCGCGCCCGATTTAAGCGATGATGATTTGCCTACCACATCCGCAAGAGCCCGTGAGGAGAAAACCAATCCGTCTCCGACCCCAAAGAGGCACAGAAATAATCCCTCACTAC
>NW_016159287.1:34521-35804 GCF_001687245.7 Rhagoletis zephyria | reverse complement strand
AGGTAAATTACAAAATAAAATATGAATACTTACATATGTATATATGTGTATATGTTAATGTATGTATGTATATATTATACCTTTTGTATATTTCTAGGATTCCGTGAAGGCATTCATGCAAACGGAAAATAAATTCTATGAAAGCCTTTCTGGAAGCATAGCAGCGCTGGCGAAAAATCAAAAAGACATCGAGACCGACGTCAGACGAGTTTACCGCGGCTTAGACAAAATTAATGCCACTTTAGAAAACATCCGCAGCGACATGAATAATCACCATAAAAAAGTGGAAGAAGCATTGCTGGAAAGAAACCAAATTAAACTGCGACAGCTTGAGTTAGATTTAGAACGTTTCGAATTTGAAAAAAGTAAAAATTCTTAAAATGTTTAGTTTTTTGTGAAAATTGTTTATAATTACAATACTTGTTTTTATTAAATATACTTGTTTTTATTAAAATATTATATAATATTCGCAATTTCGTCTCTAATTCTTTGTGCTTCACTTTGGAAGTTAATGTCTGTTGGTACAAATCTATCTACTTCACTATCTACTTCGCTGGCGTTTTCTTCAGGTTCATCATAGTCATATTCAAGATTATAGTGGCGACAAATATTATGCAAGGCAACACATACATTAATTATTTTCACAACCTTTTTTGGTTTGTACTGCAAGGTTCCTAATAAACACCGAAAACGAGTTTTAAGAACCCCAATTGTTCGTTCAACTATATTACGTGCCGAAGAATGTGTTTTGTTAAACGCGTGTTGTATAGACCGTGGTTCTGGATTTCTATATGGTGTTAATAGAAAAGGTTCCAGAGCATACCCGGCATCGCCCAATAACCACGAATTGTGATCACCATCTCGATCATAGTTGCCAACTTAGTGCTTTAAGCACTAGATTTAGTGCTTTTTGAAAATTAAAACGCCAAAAAAAATGTTTTAGTGCCTAGTGCCCTTTTTAGTGCTTTTTTATGAACTAAAATTTCTGAATTTACAAGAATCTACAAATTTAAATGCACTAAAATGCAAACCATGATTGATGAAAAGATGAAGTTGCAAACCCACGTTCTTGCGTTCTTGTTAAATTGAATTCGCATTGAAAATGCTAGTACGCATTTATTTTTTTATACCTTTCATGAGCATGAAATGGTATTATAACTTTGGTCCGATGTTTGTAAGTACCAGAACAAAAAGAGATAGACCCATTAAAATGTATACTTATATGATCAGAACGTCGAGCTGAGTTGATTTATCCATGTCCGTCTGTCCGTCTGTCCGTCTGT
>NW_016159287.1:16156-30486 GCF_001687245.7 Rhagoletis zephyria | reverse complement strand
GTTCCGACAAATGATTAATACATTATAAAAATACACCCACCTACCAAATTTGATCCGGATATCTCGAAAACTGAGAGACTAGATTGCATACAAACAGACGGAGAAAGAAATCACATGTCATCATGTACTTCGTTTATTATATGCATAAAAAATCTTTTTTAAATCCGTTCAGTAGCGTGGTTAATCTCGCCTTTCCTTTATACTATGTATAGAAGATAGTAATTTTAAATAGGTGGCAACCCTACTCAAAAAACTTAAAGTTTTTGTACATGCGAAGGCCATGCACTTTTATTTGGTATCTTATTTTTTTATCCAACGAACGGTGAAGACCTTATAGTTTTTTAAACAGGTGGCAACCCCCTTCAGAAAAATAATACATTATTACACATCCAGAGGCTAAGTCTATTCATTTGACAGTGACGGTGCAGAACTGACGCCTACGCTTATTAGAATTGATTATAGTAATTTTCTTAACAGGTGGCAGCCCTATTAAAATTCTAAATCAAAAAGGTCGTTCAGTAGTTTTCGAGATTACGAAGAAACTAAACAAAAACTTCGAAGTAAGCTTATTTTATTTGAATTTTGTGTTTCCAATATTTTTGACTGAACACTTAAGAACAATTACAGTGGGTGTATGTACATGCGTATGTACTTGTACATATGTACGTGAGCCTAATGAAATAAAAACCATAGTTGCCAACTTGGTGCTTTAAGCACTAAATTTAGTGCTTTTTGAAAATTAGAACGCCAAAAAAATTATTTAGTGCCTAGTGCCTTTTTAGTGCTTTTTTTCTGAACTAAAATTCCTCCGAGATGGGTAAAACCTGAAATATTTAAAGCTGTGGCAGCACTGAATTTACAAGAATCTACAAATTTAAATGCACTAAAATATAACCATGATTGATAAAAAGCTGAAGTTACAAACCCATCTTGTTGAATTCCATTCGCGTAAGTTAGGTATTTCTTTTTTCTTTGCTATTTATTTGTATAGATATTTTTTTTTTACCACCTGAATAAAAAACATCGTTTCATGGTGCTGAATCCAAATCTGGCCGCACAATTGCTTAGCACTGGAATTTTGAGATATCCTAACCTCAAAGTGCCAAAAACACGGCTTTTGGCTATATTTGAGGTTATATAATGAAACCATAAAATTTTTTGCTCATTTCTACTTATGGCATCATTTTCATTTATTGCAATTCGATTTTTCTTTCTCGAGATATACCCGTTTTAATGCGCAGTACTTCGATATTACGTCGTAAGTATGAGTCATCATAGCATGTGTAGAGGCTATTCAATTGTTATTTGCTTTTGTTAAATACAAACTGTTATGAAAAAAGCATCTTTCGATTAAAAAAAAATTGGTGCTTTTAGTGTGATAAAACGCCTTTTTCCAAGTTTTTGGTGCTTTTTGAAAATCAAGAGTTGGCAACACTGNTATTACGTCGTAAGTATGAGTCATCATAGCATGTGTAGAGGCTATTCAATTGTTATTTGCTTTTGTTAAATACAAACTGTTATGAAAAAAGCATCTTTCGATTAAAAAAAAATTGGTGCTTTTAGTGTGATAAAACGCCTTTTTCCAAGTTTTTGGTGCTTTTTGAAAATCAAGAGTTGGCAACACTGATCTCGATACTTCGTCATGACAAACTGTCTTGCATTGCTCATGCTCCATATAAAGGAGTCATGGCTAGAACCCGGATGACAAGCATCAATAGCTCTAATAACCATATTATGATCGCAAATCTGTAATAAATAAGAAACAAATTTTACGAAAACTTTTTTCCATATAAAATCCAGTTATTGTGGCAACTTACAATCATTGCATTAATGCTAAAATTTCCTTTTCGGTTAAAAAAAGCAGACCCGTCTTGTGGTTGCAATAGCTTGATGTGCGTGCCGTCAATACATCCAATTACACCCGGAATACCAAATTGTTCGTAAAAATAACTTTTGGTGGCTCTTTTCTCTTGCTCAGGCATGAACAATTTTATCCACTTTGAGCAAAGTCTCCGCTCCATGAGCGTCATTATTTCTGAAATTATCTTGGAGACGGTGCTCCTTCCCAAAGCGATGCTTGAGTCCACTCCTACAGACCTTTGATACCCACCTTCGGCGAGGAATCGCAGCGTTGCTGCCAACTTCAACACTGCAGGAATGGAGCTTCTTTGTACAAAAGGCTGCAAGTCTCTCAAAATCATGAGGAACGCTTGTTTATTTATTCTATAGAGCACAATAAGGCTGTAAAATATAAATTAATAGTTTAAAATGGCGTTAGTATAAAAAAAACTTTTTATACTACTAACGCTGAGTCCGGTAATTCCATGGGATTGCTGTGATCGCGCAAAATTTTTCGCGAAACTAAAGTTCCGATCGGATTGTGGAACACCATTTCAATTCCGAGTCGGAATTGAATTCCGATTCCGACTCGGATTGCAGAACAGGGCTGCTTAACTTATTTTATTTTATTAATTTTAGTGCAGTTTTGGCAAAATTTTCTTGCTAAAAAATCTTTTGCTACACTTTGCTCATTTTATTCCTTTGATTGCACAGGTTAAATGAAAACTTGTTTTTAAAAAATATTTGTTTACATTATTTTATTTTATAATTCTTAGTCCATTTATAAACGCGTTGTATATTAAAAAGTGTTATTTTAATTTATGTACAAAATTTTGCAATATATATTAAAATAATTCAACTTGCAATGAAAGAGAACAGATGACTTGGCAAGCAAAATGTTGTTTGCTTACGTTTTGTATAAACATACATATGTACATATAGCAGCAGTTAATTTTATTTAAAGAAATGGCGTGTCGTCCATTTCCGCTGTAGCATGGCATGTATTTAGGCGCAATATTTAACTTCTTCTGGCGGGGCGACATCTGGAGTCTTCTAATTGTATCTCCTTGATATGATGCCTACAACGATTTTCATATCTAGACTAGCTTGATATCTAGAATTTGACACAGATAGCTTTGCTACACTACCGCCGCGGCGCGGCGCGGCCTTTGAATCAAGACCCCTGGACCATATGGAGAATTAATTTATATTTTAAATTGCATTGTCATCGTGATTGGAACTATGCTGAAAATTTCAAGTCTCTAACTTGTCGGGAAGTCAGTCTAAAATCGATTGGAAATTTCCGCAATTCGCGCGGGATGACCAAGTTAAATAGTTAAAAGCTTATAAAAATGAATCTGATCGCCTTTGCGTTGATGACCGTGAGTTAAATGCGAATACAATATCTGATAGATACCATTGCCTCTAATATCAGACCAAATCGCTAGACTACGTGGGCCAATTACTTTTCTTGTTTAGATATGGCAAGTGGATTCCACCAAATTCCTATTCATCCTAATAGTATTGAGCTTACAGCGTTTGTAACTCAAGAAGGCCAGTATGAGTTTTTAACCATTCCCTTTGGCTTTAAAAATGCGCCATCGGTTTTTCAGCGAGCTGTAGTGAAGGCATGGGGGATCTTGCCTATTCCTAGATTGTTGGTTGGGTATGGCACTGCGACAAATAGGTCTATTGTGCCTATTCCTATGTCATTGTGTACATATATGGATGATATCATGATTATTGCTTCAACGAAGGAGCAAGTGTTTGAAAGATTAAACATTGTTTTAGATACTTTAACAAAAGCCGGGTTTTCTTTTAATTTTACTCAATGTGCTTTACTCAAATCTAGTGTTGAATATCTCGGGTATGAGATAAAATCTGGAGAAGTCCGACCAAATCCACGTAAAATTCACCAATGTGCACCAATTGAGGCAGTTCATAGGCTTGGCTTCTTACTTTCGACAATTTGTAGCCAAATTTCCGCAACTGATGAAATCAGAACATGAGCAGATACGTCAGAAAATAATTTATATATTAACAAGTAAGCCAGTTTTAATAATTTTTGATCCGCAGTCCCCATTGAATTACATACAATGCATAAAACTAACAACAAACCACATGTCATTGAGTACCTATTTTAGCAAAAGAACTTCTCCAACAGAATCTAGATTTCATTTATACGAATTGGAGACATTAGTTGTAGTTAATTCTATTAAACATTTTCGGCAAGGTCGCCAGTTCGTGGTATTCACAGATTGTAATTATTTTAAAGCTTCTCGTACCAAAATGGATTTAACACCAAGAGCTCATCGCTGGTGGGGCATATTTGCAATCTTTTGATTTTGTTGTAGAGTATAGAGAAGGCAAGCGTATGGCACAAGCGGACTTCTTCTCCAGGAATGTGTTGCCCGAGAATAATCAGCAAGTCAAGAAAGTTTTGGAAAAACGTGTGAATCTCCGATATTTCAGATAACTGGCTTCTCGCTGAGCAACAAAGAGATCCGGAGGTAGTTGCAATTGTTAAAAATTTGCTTAGTAATGAATTCGAACAACATGAGGTAAATACGTATGAATTGCGCGCTGGTATATTATGCCGGAAAATACAAAGAAATGGAAAAACAAAATGTTTACCGGTTGTTCCTTAAGCGTTCAGGTGGTCCGTTATAAATCATGTTCACGAAGCCATGATGTATCTGGGCTGGGAAAAGAGCCTTGGTAAAGTTTACGATTATTATTGGTTTGAGCATATGTCCAAATATGTACGAAAGTTTGTTGATAATTGTATCAATTCAGGCAGAACTTCATCCGATCCCAAACGTTAGTATTCTGTGGCCCACTGTACACATTGACATTACTGGCAAATGGAGTGGTAATAAAATAATGTAAAAAAATATTTTTTTTAAAACAAGCTTTTATTTAACCTGTNAAATAAAATAAGTTAAGGTCTCGTTAAAGTTACTAAAAGCCATTTAGTGAAAGGAGTTATTCAAACTCTAATGAAAATTACTAACAATTTGTACTAATTTACTTCGTTTTTAAAAAAGCTTGTCGCGCGAATAGCAAACCGGCATTTAAATATCTGCATACATACATATACATACATACCTAACCAATTATGCATGTACGCTGAATTCGCCGACAAGCTTTTTTAAAAACGAAGTAAATTAGTACAAATTGTTAGTAATTTTTATTAGAGTTTAAATAACTCCTTTCACTAAATGGATTTTAGTAACTTTAACGAGATCTTAACTTATTTTACTTTATTCATTTTAGTGCAGTTTTGGCAAAATTTTCTTGCTAAAAAATCTTTTGTTCACTACTTCATTTTATTCCTTTGATTGTACAGGTTAAATAAAAGCTTGTTTGTAAAAAATATTTTTTTACATTATTTTATTCTATAATTTTCAGTCCATTTATAAAAGCGTGGTATATTAAAAAGTGTTATTTTATTTTATGTAAAAAATTTTGCAATAGATATTAAAATAATTCAACTTGCAATGAAAGAGAACGGACAACTTGGCAAGCAAAATGTTGTTTGCTTAGGTTTTGTATAAACATACATATGTACATACATACATATAGCAGCAGTTAATTTCATTTAAAGAAATGGCGTGTCGTCCACTTCCGCTGTAGCATGGCATATATTTAGGCGCAATATTTAACTTCTTCTGGCGGGGCGACATCTGGTGTCTTCTAATTGTATCTCCTTGATATGATGCCTATAACGAGGTTCATATCTATACTAGTTTGATATCTAGAATTTGCCACAAATAGCTTTGCTACACTACCGCCGCGGCGCGCCGGCAGCTTTAACAATTTTATATTGGTTTTACGTGCTTTGGCAAATTACGCTCTGTTAGCCATAAATCTTACTATTTTTTGACCGCCTTTGAATCAAGACCCCTGGACCATATGGGGAATTCATTTATATTTTAAATTGCATTGTCATCGTGATTGGAACTATGCTGAAAATTTCAAGTCTCTAACTTGTCGGGAAGTCAGTTTAAAATCGATTGGAAATTTCCGCGTTTTGCGCGGGATGACCAAGTTAAATAAAAGCTTATAAAAATTACCTTGGGAATAAGTGAGTTTCGATGTATATCTTTATTTGGTGTTCCTTCTCGCGTTATCGCTGACCAGGGTAGGTGCTTCGCATGTAAGAGATTTCGCGATTTTTGTGTTTCAGAATAAATGTAGCATTTGATTGCTACTGTAGAGCAAGTAGAGCGAGTCATGAGCACATTGAAAAATCTATTGACTGCGGTTGAATCAAGTCAACGTTCTTGGCAGGACGCTTTAGGCGAAATACAACTGACTTTGAATTCTATGACCAATCGAGTTATAAAAGCTAAACCATTAGAATTAATGATTGGTAAGGAGGCACGACCATTTGGTTTAATAACAATTAGTTCAGAAGAAAGCAGACGGAGAGGTTCCTAATGAGAATGACGTTGAAAGAGACAAGCTCAAGTGCAAAAAAAAGTTTTTGATCACGATGGGTGGCGCAGTGCAGGGGGTGATATGCTAAAAAAAATAACATCTGAAAACTCTATCACGAAAAACTAACCTCTGAAACTTATGATATTTTGTAAAGGAAAGGATAAAACAAAAGTTTAAACAAATGTTATGCTACTGTCTTAATTATATACCCGCGACGTATGATCGTCAGGAAGGCCGTGTCGGCGTATTTATATGCATTGTAAACCTTTTTATGTTATGTAACGAATGACTTTGTTTATTAAATGAATTCTTTCAAGCCAAGTAAGCTGTATATATATTTTTCACTTGATCAAAATATGCTGTGGATATGTTCTGTTCTCATAATGTTTCGCATTTCGAAAGCTAAGTAAAATCATGTCGCTTTACCGAGTGTGCTCCTGTCACGATCAAAGTCAGTAAGGTACAAACAAGATTGGTAATTTTTTTCATTATTGAAAAGAAGCTTGAACGAGTCGAACGTGCAGTCGTACACTACGCTGAAAAATATTAGAAATACCAAAGATCCTGGCAATTTGAAGCAGACACCCGCATTAATGGAAAATTATTTAAACCTTAATGGTGCTTTTAACCAAGCGCCCGCATATATATGTATTTGTTAATTTTATGTTTGTTCGCGCATATCTTCTTTGTTTGAATGATTCTTTGGCCTTAGGTTAAGAACAGCCCCACAGTGGTCCCATTTTAATTTTTTTCTTCAAAACTGGGCGTGGCACCGCCATCTTATGATCAACTACGTATGTATGTATATCTCTGTAATTGATTCATTAATTTCTACCAAACGAGGTACAAATATTTCTTTGAGTCTAGCGAAGCTATGGGTTGAAAGTTTTTTAAATCGAGAAATAGTTACGCACACTCCCATATAACAGTAATTTTCAGATATACGAAAACTAAGATATTTCGATAACTTTATATTTACAATATTCGCTTTTTTAGAAAATGGGCGTGACACCGCCCACTTATGGTTATGTATGAAGGTATATGTATCTCGCTAACCGATTTATTAATTTCTACCAAACTCGATATAAATATATAGGCGAATACATTTGGCGAGCACACTTAAAATTTGCATTAACTTTAAGAGTGTTCGCTTGTACAAGCTTGCACAAGTTTTTAACATTGCGAACACTCGGAACTAGGCACAAAACAACACGTGCAGAAAGCAACACTCGAGACTACATGCCGTCCATTGTACTGTTTTCATGTCCATTTTAATCTGATTTACGAATAAACCTAAGCAGATTGTTGGGTGTCATAGAGCTCAGGTGTTCGTATCTCAACACATCGCGGTCAAATGTCTCGTATCTTATTCTTTCAAAGGTGGGGCAGAAGCACAACAAGTGTTCTTCCAACTCATCCTCTTCAAAGCAGGATAGAATAATGGAGTTGTCATGTACGCCTATCACAGTCAGGCGTTTGTGCCACGTGAAGTGACCGTCTTCTTAATGAGAGCAAAAAACTAGATAGACCTTCTGAGATTGAAGGCGACATTAGTTTTGCCCACCTTGAGCCCCTCGATGCCCAGTATCTAATGGGGGCTTCTATGCCCGAAATGGGGAGTTGCGGACCGAGGAATGCCTGCGCCAACTCTGGCCAAATGGTGAGATGTCTCATTACCAGGTACACCCGAGTGACCTGGCACCCAGAGTGAAGTGAGCTCGTTATGTTAACCAACATAATGTAGTCGAGGCTTGCATTGCCAAACTAGTTTGGAAGTAGTTAGAGGGCTGGGCAATGCCTTAAGTGCAGCTTTGCTGTCACTGCAGAGACGTATACTCCTTCCCCTACACCTATTTTCCACCACGTAGTCCATCGCCTTGAGGACCGCAAAAACCTCAGCCTGGAAGACTGAAGCATGCCAAAAGAAAAGTGATTTAAACCAGCATTCAGCCTCAGGGAATTCAACATTATACAATCTCTTCAACAAAGGTAATGGTGGCGTAATATCCTGTGACCATGGGCGTAGCCAGAACGAAATATAGGGGGGGCCTCGTATACAAACTTTTTTTTTCAAAGCCTATAATTTGTACTATGTTTGTTATAGCTTAAAATTATTTTAACTATTAGAGGTATTTTGTACAAAAACACATGAATTGAAGTTCACAAAAGTTGATATAAAACTATTCGTCGATTTATGAACTTATTACTGCACATGTTTTTTCCGAAGAGGAAGCATCGAAAGCCTAACCCCGTCAGTGTGAGACTTTAACCCAAACTAAAGCTCCTACCATTATGCGCCGTTACTCTGTGTGACTACTAAAGTTATAGATCTAATGAAGCTCACAAATTATGCATACTTAGAATTGTTAATACCCCCTCAAAATCTGGACTTTCACCGGTTGAGCCTTATAATTTTTCGTAACCTAATTTCTGTTTATCCGATCAAAAGTATTTACAGTGCATACACGGTAACCGCGTGGAATTCCTTGATTAATGCAAGTCTTTAAAACAAAAAATTGTAATTTTTATAAGTGCAACTTCAAAACAATTTAACTTTAATACCCATAACTCTCTTTGTTTATGCATGCCACACTTACCAGTATTCTGGAAAAACTAAAAAGTGGTGTTTCACTTAAAGTGATGTGTGATGAGTTTAAAATAAACAAATCAACTGTTATCAGAATTAGTCAAAATGAAAGCAAGTGTAAATATAAAAAATATTGAAGCCGGACTTGGGAAACGGCAAACTTTAAAATAGTGCGAGTACCCAAAAATGATTTACACAAGTGGTTTTGTTTCGAGAGAAAGTACAATGTTCCCATATCTGTCCAATTTGTAAAAGCTAAAGTCTGAACGTTAAATAAAAATAACCAACGGAATCTTTTGCCAGCCAAGACATACATTGCTGATGGGTCTGGTCCAATCCTCGCTTGAGCAAATTCATCAGCAAAGTTCTTCTTCTTATTTGGCGGTATAACCATCTAAGCGATTTTGTCCGAGTCCAAAGCAGTGCGTCAGTCGTTTCACTTCTGTGCCAACTGACGCGGTAAATGCCAGGTGAAGCCAAGTCCTTCTCCACTTGGTCCTTCCATCGCAGTGGGGGCCTTCATATTCCACCATCGCGACCCGCGTTGAATACTTTCAGAGCTGGAGCGTTTCTGTCCATTCGTAGTCGTTGTATTTTGACTCGCTGCACTATAGCCATGCCGTTGTAAAGCTCATAGAGCTCACGTTCCATCGTCTGCGCTACTTGCCGTCGCCAATGCGTAACGGCCCATAAATCTTTCGGAGAATCTTTCTCTCGAAAACTCCAATAGCCGTCTCATCAGGGGCCTTTTTCATAAAGCGACAGTGATAATTTTGTAACGACAGGCATTTTCCATGTTGTCAGTGACAATTCGACAGTTTGGTGGGTGTTTTGTTTCATAAAAACAATTGTCACCACCTCTTAAATTCCATTGAAAAAGTTACAAATTGTCATTGTCGGGTTTTAAAACTGTCGTTGACAAAATTGTCGCCAGTCATATGAAGTTTATATGTAAATCATATGTAATAATTGCATTTGCATTATTTTAGTTTTAAGAAATATTCAAATTATTGAAAAGTAGTGAAATTCGCGCAATTACAATATAAATAAATTTACAAAACTCTCCTGTGAAAGCTTTCCGACGGAGCTATTTTGTTTTGTCGCCATTGTGGCGACAATTTTGTCAGAGTGACAATTGTCAGCACAATTGTCGACAATATTCCATATTATCACTGTCGTTATCCAAAAATTTTCAAAGTTGCCAACAAACGTATATGAAACAGGAAAAATGTCGCCAACAATTCTGGCAGTGAAATTTTATAGAAAAATCGACAATTATCGCACCTGTCACTTTTATGAAATAGGCCAGATGTTTTCATTGTCGTTGACGCTTATGTTCTGACTATTGTGAGATGACCGGAAATACTTCGTTTTGTCCTCGTTCACCATCAGACCCACACGCTTTGCCTCTCTTTCTAATTCCGAAAAGGCGACTCTTATTATCTTCTCCAACATCAGATTAAATATAAAGAGAGTAACCTTGTTTGAAACCTTGTTTGGTATCACACGGCTAGGAGAGACCCTTCTCAATTCTGACGGAGCTGGTGGTATAGCTTAACGTCATTTTACACAGCCGTATTAGTTTCGCGGGGATACGAAATTCAGACACCACGAAATAAAAACAACTTATGTTCCAGCTGACGAAAGCGGCTTTGAAATCAAAGTTTTGGCGTGTTTCGAATACGAGATTTTTGGTGGATTTGGCAGATCTGAAGTCACACTGGTAAGGCGCAATCAGTTCGTTCATGGTGGGCTTCAGTCTTTCACACAACACGCTCGATAAAATAGTTGGCGCGCGTTGTGGAGTCGCCTTTGTTGTGGATTGGGCAGAACCTACTGGAATTCCAGACGACGGGCACACGCTTTATCAGCTCCTCAACATCGTACCGTACCGTCGGATCCAGCAAGTTTGTTATTTTTCATGAGCATAATCGCTATTCGTACCTCATCATAGTCAGGCGATGGGACATGGACTCCATCGTCATCGACTGGGAGCTCGGGTTCATATTCTCCACTACTTTCAGTGCTACTGCCATCCAAAGGGTCGAAAAGTGTTCCGGCGAAGTCGATCAGCCACAGCCCCGTTTCGTCGTAGAGGCTAAATTTTTCGACAGTGGCGCCAAAGATCCCTTCCTTGCCCACCTTGGCATTAAAATCGCAGAGCGCCATTTTGACATCATGTCAGTACTCGGCGATGGAGTCTCTCTCCCACCAAAAATCCAAGACCGAATTTGCGTTCCTTTACGTGGCAAGTGTAGTAGACGTCATAAGGCTCCCCGCTCAGCTTGCCTTGCCCCGCCCATCGAATTCATGGACGGCGGTTATGTCAACCTCTATTTTCCCGAGGACATCAACCAGATGGGAAGATGCACCTTCCCGACTAAAGGTCCGGATATTCCAGGTGCGTACCTTCAAATCATAGTCCTTTCAACGGTTTAAGTGACCGTATCATTCGAGGCATGTTTTTTCTCATTGGCCAGGGTTGGGCGTGACCCAAACCCTGCGACGCGGAGTTCTACGCCTTCTCACTTTAGCTCGATCTCAATGTGGTGTTTAGTCGTTACCCAGAGGATACGTGGATATAAATATCCAGACGTAGTGAGCTGCAATTTCGACCGTAAGCACACGAATCACTTCTGGCCACTCCCAGGTGAATGGCAGTCAGAAGCTTTGGCGTACTGGGAAATGTACAGAACATAGTGGTCAAATGCGAATATCTCAACTAAACCTTGATGTATTTTTGCAGTGAAACTTCTTTAGCAGCGGCTGGTTGGTTGGGAGTAAATTGGCAAATTCAGCGGAAATTGCACACGGAAATAGTGCAACGGAAATGATGCAACGGAAATGATGCAACGGAAATGGTGCAACGGAAATGCTTGGGGCTGAAACAAGTACTTCTTGTGTGTATGCAACGGAAATGGTTGGGGCTGAAACAAGTACTTTTTGTTGCATATGGTATGAATTTAACAAAAACTTGCTAATAAAAGGTTAGAGGATAACACTTAGAATTACCAATACAAGAATGAAAGTAGAAAGTGAGTACGTGCATAGATAAAGAAAATTATAAAGGAAANTCGAGTTATCGTGTGCACAGACGGACGGACAGACGGACGGACGGACGGACAGACAGTCACCGCTTAATCGATTTCTCTTTTCATCCTGATCATTTATGGATACATTTGTCTATATCTATCTCGATTCGTTTTGCCTGTTACAAACAACCGCTATGTGAACAAAGTTATAATACCCTTGTGCACAAGTGCGCTCGGGTATAAAAACGAAGACCAAGGTAATTTTAAACACTTTACTTATATATATAAGGGCAAAGGTGAAGGGGAATATGTTGATGAAGACAATGATAAACATAAAAGTAAAAACAATGATGAGGATGAGGATACCGATAAAAGTAAAGATGAAGATAGGGGAAGAAAGATTAATATATTAAAATAAAGTTAATTAAAGAGGAAAGGATATAGAGAGAGACACAGACTCAATCTGGTATCTATTTTGGGATTTTAGAGATTTTCGGGATTCTCGAGACATCGATAAAATAATCGATATTTTTATCGGTTTTGTTATCCATATTTTTATCGATTTTGATATCGAAATCTTTATCGGTATTGTTATCAATTTTGCTATCGATATTTTCGGGACTTATCGATATAATAATCGATATTTTTATCGGTTTTGTTATCCATATTTTTATCGATTTTGATATCGAAATCTTTATCGGTATTGTTATCAATTTTGCTATCGATATTTTCGGGACTTATCGATATAATAATCGATATTTTGATCGATATTTTTATTGATTTGTTACCGATTATGTAGTCGATATTTTTGACTATTTTGTTATCGATATTTTTTATCGATATTACCCGATTTGGTTATCGATATTAGTCGATTTTGTTACCGATATTTATAGATTTTCCTATTGATATTTATCGATTTTTTGTCGATATTTGTCGATCTTGTTATCGATATTTATTGATTTTGTTATCGATATTTATCGATTTTGTTATGGATATTTGTCGATTTTGTTACCGATATTTATCGATTTTATTATAGGTAATCTTATAGATATTTTGACCGATTTTGCTATCGTTTTTGTTATCAATTTTACTATCGACTTTGTTATCGATTTTGCTATCGATATTTTTATCGAATTTGGTATCGATATTTTTATCGGTTTCGTTGTCGATATTTTGATTGATTTTACTATCGGTTTTGTTATCGATAGAGTATAAAGATAAAAATGAAGATAAATGAAAACGGAATAAAATAAATGTAATTACAACAATCAGAGTAGATGTAGGGATACATATACATATAGATAGAAAACAAAAAATAACCCTAAGCAAAAGCAAATGTATGTATGGACATTTGTATATTGGTTATGAGACAATCTAAATATGTATCGTAAGTTTCACTTCTCCTGTGTGGCCCAGGCGCACTTACTTTTTAACCGACTTCCAAAAAAGGAGGAGGTTATCAGTTCGTCGGAATATTTTTATTTTTTTTTTATGTATGTTACCGCATAACTTTGGACCACGTCAACCGATTTCGATAATTGTTTTTGCAAGGTAGTGTCTCAGAGGTGGTCCCTTACTAATCTGGTTGAGATCGGATCAGCGGATCATGAGATATATATATATATATTTTTTTTATATGGGAGTTGAAGTCGGTTTTTTTTTTCAAAAAATTACTTGTTTTTAAATTCAAATCTCTACATATATATACAGGTATATAGTAAACCAGAAAGCCGGACAAGACGTTTTTCTAAATAAAAAATATTAAATTTTCCGTACACCCTGTAACAACGGTGGGCAAACGCGGCTCTTTGCTCAGAAAAGTGCAGCTCTTTTTACTTTCTATTTGCTTAGGACATTTTGGCTCTTTTTACTTTTTAAAATACATATTTCTTTGCTAGACATTATTTTCCATTGTTTCGTTTTTTTTTGTTTTTTTTTATTATTTTTATATACACATACGGAAATTGAGATCGGAACATTACCCGCAACTGGAGAATGAAAATTGGCATTCTGACTTAATGTGCTTTACCGATATGATGGAAACAGTGCTGGTGGGTGAAAAATCCGTACAAAATCCGTACGCTCAAATTTGTTTGGCGAGCAAAAAAAAATCTGTCATTGTTATTGTGGCTTATTAACATTTAATTTTAATATTTATACCTTTCATGAGCATGAAATGGTATTATAACTTTGGTCCGATGTTTGTAAGTACCAGAACAAAAAGAGATAGACCCATTAAAATGTATACTTATATGATCAGAACGTCGAGCTGAGTTGATTTATCCAGTTATAGTGGTCCGATTCTTCCGGTTCCGACAAATGATTAATACATTATAAAAATACACCCACCTACCAAATTTGATCCGGATATCTCGAAAACTGAGAGACTAGATTGCATACAAACAGACGGACAGACGGACAGACGGACA
>NW_016159287.1:8806-16131 GCF_001687245.7 Rhagoletis zephyria | reverse complement strand
GAAGCATTAGCATTCCTACTAGAAAATGATTTTAGTAAACGACAGTATATGAACATTCGACTGCTAAATAAAGAAAGGAATTGTGACATATATCCTAATTATAACGAATTAATTAAGTGCAAGGCACTTTGCCGACCTAAAGGATAAACTGTAACTGATTCTTTGGCAGAGGTTCCTTTACAGAATCTCTTAAATCATACAGCTGAAAGAATTATTCTATTACAACATGACGTTTTAGGTGTAATGGCAGACGTGAAAAATGTTATTCTAGTTGCGAGTTATGGGTTCGACGGAACAACAGGTCAGAGTACGTTTAAACAAAGATTTCAATCTGATACACCTGAACTGTTCGACCAATCGCTGTTTGTAACAACTGTTATACCACTAAAAATGATGGATTTATCTGGACGAATTATTTGGATAAATAGCACCCCGCAATCCGTTCGATTTTGTAGGCCATTGAAAATGCAGTTTGTGAAAGAGTCGAAATCCCTATTCTGGAGCAAAATAACCAATTAGATTTACAAATTGCTAATCTAAATGATTTTGATTACTACACCGATAACGGAAGAAAAATTAATATCAGGTACGAAATGCATATGACTTTAATTGATGGAAAAGTTTAAATATTTTAACAAATACTAATTCGAATCAAAGATGTCCAATATGTCATGCAACCCCAAAACAGTTTTTAACAACTAAAAATATAAAATCTGACATTTTCAAACCAAAGCCCAATACAATGAACTTCGGCATAAGTCCGTTACACGCGTGGATTCGGTTTTTCGAATTTGTTTTACATATTTCGTACAGAATCGGAATAAAAAAATGGCAAATTAGAGAGGTGTCAGATAAAGAAGCATTTAAACTGCGTAAAAGCGAATTACAAATATCAATTTTGGCGGGAAATGAGGTCTTCATGTTGATAAACCCAGACCAAACGGCAATGGAACGTCAAATGATGGAAATACTGCCAGAAGAGCATTTCAAAATCTGGAAATTTTCTCCTCAATTACGCAAGTTGATATCGAAATGTTGCATTGCTTTAAAATAATTTTGATTGCTATTTCCTGTGAATATTCCATTAATGTTACCAAATTTGAACACTTGTGCAAAAAAGCGGCTTCATTACACATGGAAGAGGTATTTTTGGTACCCAATGTCGGCAACAGTTCATAAAGTCTTAGTGCACGGTTCAGAAATTATTTCAAATTCAGTACTTCCAATTGGCTGTTTCGGCGAAAATGCTTCAGAAGCTAGAAATAAATATTACAAGAAGGATAGAATCGCACACGCAAGAAAAAACAACAGAAAAAATAACATGTGTGATGTTTTTAATAGGTCAATGGACTCTTCGGATCCACTTTTGTCTTCCTTGTGCTTGTCTGTTAGACAGAAATTGCAAAAAAGAGAGAAATTACCTCATGACGTAATAGCGCTATTAGAACCCCCTAGTGAATTACATACCCACAAATACAATCAGCTGTCCGTCCTCTCCAAAAGATTTGAGTTCTGAGAAACGAATCAGATAGCACATACTCGGACGAGCCGAAAACGGATATTGAAATATATCTCTTTTGATTTAGATGCCGATAACTGGAGCGATTAAACCTACAAGACTTTTATAAATAAATAAGCCTGCTGAAATAAAAAATTGGACCTAAATTTGTTCATAACCATGTCAGATGGCTTATAGCCATGCCAAACTGTATTATCATTTGTTAACAAAAAAGAAAAAATAATTAGTTACTATGGTTTTTTTTGTAAACTTTATTTAAAATAAGTTAATAAATGAAAAATACACTACTTTGAAGACAGTTTTTGCATTTGGTACTTTTCAAACGGACTTCGAAACGTAAAAAAGTTTTAAGACATTTATCCATCACTTAATTGCCTTTAATTCGATATATGAAACGAAGGAATTGGTTATTTGTAACTGGAGATATGCCCTAAATAATGGAACTGCCTCTGAAAAAAATGAAAAAAATGGATATAAGATGTGGGCGTGGCAATTTACGGAAAAAAAAATATTTCAGTTAAATTAGTATAGTATGAGAAATATATGAGCAAGTTTCAGCTAGATACCTTGTTCCTACGACTTTATGCCAAAAAAACGGAATTGGGACCATAGTGCAGCCCTGCCAGGTGTACGGATTTTTAGCTTTCCGTCAAGATGTACAGATTTTTGTACGGATTTTGGGAGTGTCTTTTTCAATTTGTAAAAATTTTCCATTCCATTTTTTTCTATTAAAAAATGCGTTGTTTTCGTACTTGAGGGACTTATTTATTAAAAGCTGACTATTTTTCACCCGATTTTAAAAATCAAACATGAGAAGAGGATTTATAGGCTTTTAAAATTATGTATAACAATCTAGTGGTAGACTTCGATTATTGGGAATCTTTGTAGCGTAAGATCTAAGGAAACCCTTAATTTTCTTTATTTTTTTTACTTTAACCATCGCACATCATCTTTAATATCAAACATTATACTGTTACTCTGTAGGGTCGAAAACCTACCTGAAAAGTTTTGTTGCATGTACATAAACTAAGAGCCCACTGCTTGTTGTCTGTGAAGCAATCAATAAATAGGACTAGTGGAAATATGTGCTGCTTTATTTTATGTTCTTAAATGTCCGATTTCTGTGTTCATCTAAGTACAAACGACTTTTTTTTAAATATATTTATTGAGCTTTGTACCACGATTATTTTATTAGGAAAAATGGAAAAAGCAACAAAGTCTAAGCCGTAGAAGTTTGCACATCGATGACGCGGGTTCGATCCCTGCGGAAGTCTAGAAGAAAGAAGTCTGATGAGAAGATGTGGTGATCTACGAAATAGCTGCATAACTTCTACCGCTTAGACTTTGTTGCTTTTTAAATTTTTCATAATAAAATAATCGTGGTACAAAGCTCAATAAAACAAGTAAGAGCAGCGCTGTCTTCGGCTATGCCGAAGGCTTCATACCTTTCATGAACATCTGCAAATTTTACTTTGACAGATTACTGCTTTTGAATACATCTGCATACATCGATAGAGGAGTTACTTCTGGAGTCAGTGGAATCAATTTACTTTGATCAGAAGAAATAAATTTTTTTATCTTACTAGGCCGCGTCGGAGAACTTGTAATATGTTTTAAAACAAACGTCAGGTCCTTATTGTTAGATTTCCTAGCAGAAATTTTAGTTGCATGAACCATTAAATCAGTATTATGATCTTGTTCTGATGAAAGATCATTTGCCAGCTTTCGCTTCATTCTGTCCTTTGCGCATGTATAATTTACTTGTGGTCGTCCAATTTTACTTGAACAGGGTTTTTCATAATCTTTGTCGCTAATCGAAATAACAGCGGTTGCAGAAATCCATGTTGCGTGCTTTTCTTTAAATCTTTTTAACGATCTGTTGCAATTCGAAAGTTTTTTTGTCACATAGCTAAACAAATTTCGTATTTTTTTTCGAATGTCATCCTTTTTTTCCAAACTAAGCTCGTTGTTTTTAATCTTTTTAATCACCCATTCGAAAACAACGTCGCTTTTGCGGCCGCATTCTTCCCAAATGTTGAGCAATTCCTCGTGTTGAAATACGAATGTTTCTAAAAAATATGAAATATTTTTAATTTGAGCAAAAATGGGCAAAAATGACGCAAACTAAAATGAAATATATATAATTAGCTTTCACTTCATATTGAATTTAAGAGCAATCCGGAACAATCCACATTATTTTTTTCCTACCAAACACCGAAAAGTTTTCAATTTTTACACAGAATATACGTTCACACAAAATGCTATATTCCCCAAGTACTACATCACTGTTCACATTTTTTTTTAATTAAGTCATAATTTAGATACCTTGGCTAAAGTTTTGCATTTTATTTTTTTTTACTAATTCACAACGCTTTAAATTTACACTTGTTTTTGTTTACAGCTTTTCCACACAACAGTTATTGTTAAAAGAAACAATTTCAATACTTCCACTTTGACAGCTTATATTAGGTACAGTGTTGCCCCCAACACTTTTAAATTTTTTAATATGAGTTCCCTGACGCGTTTCTGTTAAGAATACGTACTTTTTTTGTAAAAATCTATCAACAAGTTTCTTGACTTTATGCCAAAAAAAACGGAATTGGGACCATAGTGGGCTGGACGGAACATTTGTAAAACTTGAATTCGTTTCTACAAGCAGAGTTTTTAATTTGTTTATGAGAATATTTTTCAAGACAGAAACACACGCGGATGTTTACCATTGTCAGCCGAGGGGTAATCGCTGTCTAAAAAAAAAACATTTCTATTTTGAAATGTTACGAATTCACGTCGGCAACTTGTGATAATGATCCGAACATTGTCGGTAACTAGTTACAAAAGAGGAATGTCATTATTTTCTTAAAATTTCTGTTGAATATTTCAGTGATTAAAAATATGCTCACAATTTCAATCACAATGCATTTACCACTTAACATTTACTTTACTTTATTTGCAAGTGCAAAAAATGTTTTCGGACTTTGGCAGTAATGAAATTAATCGTCTGAGTCTACGTATGTATGTCCCATTGAACAGTTCATCCTCCTGGTTGCATCAACTCTTGAACAAATACAAGTATTTACCTTGGCTAAAATTGAATCAACTCTTTGCAGAAGTTACCCGTTTCTCAGTTTTAAATTCAGTTTATGGTATTATGAGTAGTTTTATAATTACAAGAAAAAGGTTTCGAAGCAAAAATCGATAAATTTTATTCGATATAAAAATAAACTATCTAACTTTAATGAACTAAATTTCAATGCACAATACCCTGATATCTACGAAATATACATAATAAATTTCAGAACCTAAGTGAACTCGGTAAGCTTTGCGTGTGTATGAGAATATGTATGTATGTATTATTTAATATGTAATTTCCTAGTTTACGGGGTAACGGGTAAAATATTTCCAAAAAAGTAGTTATTGGTAACATTAATGTCATTTTTAAACATATAGGTATACATACGTACGTATAAAACTTAATACAAAATATAACCATAAAATTTAGTTAAGCTACACTTAACAGCAAAAGTCTCCGTACACCATTTCTTTTTTATGTATTCACAATATATTGATAGCTACTATTTGTTTGTTATTATTTTATATCATGCTTAGGACTAAATCATATACCCAGTTTTCAAGCTTTTAATCAGATTAACAAAAATCTCACAATCTCACTTTGAAATGGGGTGCTATGGATATGACCAATGCTGTACATATCACTGAGCACCCGAAATGTGTCAGTGATTTTTTTTAATTTCCAATATTTTCAATTTTAAATATTTTTCTTTATGTTTTTGTTTAAGCATGGCTCTTATTTCATAAACCATTTAAATTTTTTCAAACTTGATAGCACTCTAAAAACTGTCTTCCAATTTCAAACCTTTTAACCAGAGTTTTTTTTTATAAATATTTCGAGTATTTAGTTTTGAAGCCCATAAAATTTTGGTGTAGTAAAGTGTAACCTTGCCCACTGGGAAAATAGGTAAGCACCTTGCGAGGTAAGCCATGTTTTCTTTCAGTTTTTAGTACCAAAATTGTCATCATGGCCAATGTCATCTACTAGTAAAGGGCAAAATGAACACCTCCGAAGACACATTACGTTGTCAGTTGCAAAATAACGTGCAGCCGAAGTTATTTCCAAGCACCGAACTACTCCGAGCGACTGCTCTGCATTACACGTAACTTACTTTGTAAAGCGGCTCAGAAGTATGTCTGATACCAAATGTACATTCTAAATTCCTACTTACATAAGGCGGCCATGCCTTTGTAAAAGTAAGGGACGTTCGGCAGGGAAATGGTAATGACTGCCAGGTGAAGAGTAAGTTGCTAATAAGGTATTATTACGTGCTCCTAATTCCCACTGGGTGCATCTGAGTCTATGTATGTATATATCACCGTTTTTCTCATTTTGTCACAGGACTTAGATTTTTGAATATAAGTAACACAGAAATACCCATTATATGTTACAAATATAAGTTATTTTTGAGAATAACGGTTTTAGAAAATGAAGGAATAACCGACACTTTATATTCCTAATTTTAAAGCACAGTTTATCTCAAAAATTAAATTAGTGCAAAACAAATGGCTATTTAAAAATAAAATGAAGTATTTTTTATTTACAAATTGTATGCGTGCGTTTTTTAATCACAGTATTTAAAGAAAAGGCTCTATATTCTACTTCCTAGAACCAGCTCAAAACTAACCATATTTATTCTAGCCCAGAGGTGACTCTTTTTGATCTATCTAGGAACTGTTGTTATATGAACTGTCTAAGAACCATCAAAGCCAGAATCAGCACAAGTTCAAAAGTTCTGCAGAGGGCGACAATTGTCACTTCGTAGGAAACCGCCATGTTAAAAAATACAGTTCAAAGCATTGATTTGCGATAGATGAAGAACCAGTACCGTCCCTTTTCAGGCTAGCTCAGCGCAAGTTCTGAACCAGTTTGGTTTGCTGCAGGGTACATATCATATATGTATATTATACATGCCTATTATTTATAATAAAAGTCATGCCAATTTATAAAACATGTTTCACCGTTTAAATTCAGCCTTATCATGAGCAGTGTTGCCAGAATTTTTTGGGTCGACCGTCTATATTGGCAAAAAAAGCGGCTAATATGTTTCAACTTAAATTGATATGTTTTATTAAAAGAAAGCGCAAATAGAAAGATCAGTAAAATCATTATTTTTTTTAGCTAATAAGGGTTATACAAAGCAAAGCTTTACACCACTCGTTAAATAAATCACAAAAACAGAGAATGGTAAATTCATTACAAACTATTTTTGTTTAGCGAAAGAAACTGTCGTTATACGTACATCAGAAGTCGTGTTTGTATTACTTAAATATAAAAAAAGAGATCAATTACAAACGTATGGTGTTTTCTTCTTTATTAAAGAATTTTCGAGCGAGCGAGTGAGCAAACTCCTACNCTTCTGAGCCGCTATACAAAGTAAGTTACGTGTAATGCAGAGCAGTCGCTCGGAGTAGTTCGGTGCTTGGAAATAACTTCGGCTGCACGTTATTTTGGAACTGACAACGTAATGTGTCTTCGGAGGTGTTCATTTTGCCCTTTACTAGTCGATGACATTAGCCATGATGACAATAGGTTTGTTCGTCGAGCAAAAAATTTGTACGAATTTGTACGAATTATCACGATTTTTGCCCAAATCGCGTTCGTGCAGACCAAAAACACTCAAAAATTGTGAGAGCAAAGTGACAGTTCTCTTGGAGAGAAGTTGCAAATTCTTGCTGGAAAAAATTTTGCCAGCAAGAATTTGCAAACACGAAAAACATGTGGTTGTGGCGCATG
>NW_016159287.1:0-3403 GCF_001687245.7 Rhagoletis zephyria | reverse complement strand
AATACAACTGTTTTATATATAATCCCAAACATATGATATAAAATCCCCTCTACCAAAAAACTTAAATTGGGTAACGCCGGTTTGAATTTTTACAATTGAGCAATTGTCAAAAATCTTCCTTTTTATCAAAAAGTTATTTACCAGGGTGTCTTTGAACTAATGATTGGTACTGAGTTAAAGAATGCACACACATAAAAGATTGCAGCCTTTTCAATACTCATTCAGTGTTAAACCTTTTTTTGATTGGGCATTGGTTTTTTCAATCTTGCTATGAATATGTTGATGTGTGAATTCATAACTGCTTTGAGAGAATGGAAAATTCAAAAATTTTAAACCTCAATCCTAAGCGAAGAATAAGTAATGAAAACTGGATAGAAAAAAATTGTTGATTTAAAATTGAAAATGATTTCACACTTACACAGCTCTGCTACATAGATATGTATGCACATATATGCCTACCTAGTAGATAAAACTGGTCCAAATAGCATGAATCTATTCTTCTGTGCATGAGAATATATACAAACATATGTGTATATACATATGTATGTATATACATATCTGCATGCGTGCATACCATCCTTTACTCGAAATTCTTAGTTGCTGCAATTTTTATCCCATACATTTTTGCCGACCAAACAACGCGTTTGCCTGTCTAATCTGCTTGCCTCATTTGCCTCGCTCGTTTACTCGCCTCGCTCGTCTGATGCTGCAAATGAGTGCCTCGTTCGCAACGACGCCCTCGCGAGGGCAGAGCTAATGAGGCCCTCGTTTGCTTGCCGCTCTACTCTTGCGCTGCCCTCGTTTGCTTACTCGCTCGCTGGCTGCTCAGCGCGTGCGCTCGTACTTAACGAGTGCTCATTTGCAAAAAGCCTCGCGTGTTGCTCGTGTGTTGCGCTAGCTCAGAGCAAACTAACGAGCGAGCGAGGGACTAAATGATTCAAATCCGAACCCTGATTATTAGTGGTATTCACCAACGTGAGCAAGTGGCCTGGCAGTCTGGTAAAATGGCAGATCAGCTCAAGCAACGACTGTTTTCAATACTACTATTATTTAATTGATAGACGTCCTTATTCTTCGCAGCAAGAATAGCCCGTTCACTGAGCCAATCGAGATTCCTATAATTAATTTTCTTAATAAAGAAACATTCTTTCGATCAGTTCTCCTTTCGATGCTTCTAAGTTACAAAAATTATCAGGCCATAAAATTTGTCTTAATCTCTCATTGACTGGCAGCTTTGCGTTCCCAATGTCCAGTTATTGTCGCGGGAATACTTCAGCTGCAGTGTATGTACGTTCGTCTTGTCGCAATGTTGACTATTTCAGGCAAGCATTTATCTCGTCCGCTAGTGTTAATCGGGAACTACAGACAATGTATGCGTAAAATCTCCAGCGAGCAATATCAGTGCATTCCCGAATGGTTGAACGTTTCCACGCAAATCTCACAACAATCGATCAACGACCTTAAGCGATTTTTTATGTGCACCGGTTGCCCTGGAAATATTGCATGTGGGAGTTTCGATGATTTATATGTTCAATGGCAGCTCAAGAGCTGAATTGGCAATGCTCCCACCTGGTAACAATGTCGCAGCAATTCCAGACGAAGTGATAGCTAAGGTAATGCAATTTTTTGATCGAACCGTTGCCAGAATCCATCTGATAAGTACCACCTGGCGCATCCTCCCCCAACTCCGCCATTTATCATTTGCATATTCTTCTTCTACTTTGGCTTTGTAACCGCCTAAGCCATTTTGGCCGAGCTCGACAAAGAACGCCAGTCAATTTCTGTCTGTGCCAACTTGGTCTCTCCATTGCAGCGGGGGCTCCCTATTCCTCTGCTACCACCAGCGGATTGCGAGTTGAATTCTTTCACACCTGGAACTTCGGTTCCTATTGGAACGACATGTCTAAGCAAGCGGAGCCGCTGCATTTTCATTCCCTGCACTATGTATATTACGTTTTAAGTCTCATACAACTCATCGTTCCATCGTATATGGTAATTCCCGTCGCCCACACGTAGAAGCCTGTAAATCTTCCGTAAGATCTTTTTGTCGAATACTCTAAGAGACGTCTCATCGAATGTTGTCATTGTCTAAGCTTCTGCGCCATATAACAGCTCGGGCATGATGAGTGACTTATAGAGTGCGGTTTTTTATACGTCGTGAGAGGACTTTACTCCCGAACTGCCTACTCAGTCCAAAGTAGCACTTGTTTGCAAGAGTGATTCTGTGTGGGTTTTCCATGCTGATATTTTTATCTGTGATAATGGTGGTTACCTAGTACACAAAATTCTCCACTTTCCCGAACTTATAGCTGCCAACAGTGACTTGGGTTCCAAGGCGCGAATGCGCTGAATGTTTTTTATGACAGGAGATACTTCGTCTTGTCCTCGTTTACCACCAGGCGCATTCGCTTTACTTCCTTATCCAGTTTGGAAAAGGCAGAAGAGACTTCGCGATTTTTGTTACCGATGATGTCGATGCCATCGGCAAACGCCAGAAATTCCACGCCGTTGTAAAAAAATGTTCCTGCATGGTTTAGTTCTGCAGCTCTTATTATCTTAACATTTGCATCATGCGATCGTAAATGCCCTTCTGCTTTCGCTTTAATTTTGGGAATCTTTGGTCGGGAATAGGAGTTCACAATAGTAATAATAATATTATGTCAAGTTATTCAACATTTTTTTACTCGCAATATACGTAGTAGGCCTTGGCGACTCCAAACGAAATTGCTTACGATTAAAAGTTGACTGATTTATAATGCTAGGGAATGCTGTCAACAATTTTATGTTTTCATTAAGTATTTTTTAAACAGCTTTCATGCGATAGTTTTTTTTTATTTTCGTTACTCTTTTATCATTTCTTTATTNCTTTGGACCACGTCAACTGATTTCCAGGTGATCCCATACTAATTTGGTTTAGATCCGATCATTGGATCATGAAAAAATTAACGGTACTATTAAATTTTTATGAGAATTGATGTCGGTTGTGTTTTTTGCTTAAAAAATACTTGTTTATTAATTTCTTACATTAAGTAATTTCTGTACCAGCTCTTCGTCGATAATATGATCAATTCGTTTGATAAGATGTTGTAAATTCTTTATTTATTTAAACTGTTCCGATTTTGAATAAGTGGAAAAATTTAAAAAAGTTCCCTAGTAAAGCTTTCCCAAACACTTTTCGTTGGGAACCAGTTATGTAATATTTCATTTAATTTCAATATTTTCNTTAATTTCAATATTTTCAGTCTTTACTTTTAGATAGGTGATAATCCTATTAAAAATATTTCCAAATCAAGATTTTTCAAATACCTTTCGTTTGGCATCCATATTATACCTCAAACATATTTTCTGCTGTAGGCCTTCTTAAATATCTTTGTATATATAGATATAGATTTCTAAATAAAGA
>NW_016159286.1:90871-91029 GCF_001687245.7 Rhagoletis zephyria | reverse complement strand
TTTCGGGCGTTCTTCCTGTCGGCCAGCATCTCAAGCTCTTCGCACTCAAATACGTGCGGCAAATACGTCTCGCTTCCTTCTTCAGTTCCCTATAACGGTCCCACATGGCTCGCGTTGCGCCCGATCGCAGCGTGGCCCTGTAGGCGGCATCTTTTTTC
>NW_016159286.1:85024-87223 GCF_001687245.7 Rhagoletis zephyria | reverse complement strand
AGCAATAAAATAAAGCTACATTTTCCAAACAAAAGTGCAATGATAAAATAAGATAAACCAGTTGAATAGCCTTTATAAACTAGAAAATTTTAGTTGAGAAAAAGAAGTGCACGCAAAGGATTTCACAAAAATGTATTGAAATGTTATTTTTTTTACAAAAGTGACATTTTGGCACTTTGTGCCAAATTGAAAAATTAAGTGCCATTTGAATTAAAAAAAGGACAACTGGCACGGTTTGAGCCAAGTTGGCATCCCTGCTTCCAATAACTTACAAATATAAAATGTGAAATATCGAGGCTTGAATTCACTAATACCCTCTATCTGCAATTTGCACAAAAACTAATTTGTGATTATTACCTGTCGTTATATAAGGTAGCATTAATATCACTGATGACAGTTAAAGCTTAGGGGGATTTTATATCAGAATCTCATCTTTGTGAAAAGTGTGCAGATAGAGGGTATTATTGAATATAAGCTCTCAATGTTTAAAATATATACAAATTTTATTTCAACATATACAAAAAATAAATCTACCTGCGTTACAGCATGGCGGGAGACGGGGATGGGGGGACGGGGGGGCCGCGGCGTAGCGTTACGTGGTGTGCGCGATGGTCGCGCGGGGTAAACGGGGCGCGAGCGGTGTGGCGCGCTGTCGCGGGTCGCCGCGAAGCTAAGCAAATTTAATGTTTGAAAGAGAAATAATGTCAATGGATTTTATTTCGTTTTTAAAAAGGTACCCACCCTGGTGCAAAATAAAGTCAATTGACCTTATTTCCGTTGATCTTATTACCTGTCACCCTTTTACCTACATAGCATTTGAGTATGGAGAAGCAACTATCTGGAAGTATTTTACATACAAAATTTACTAAGTATAGCCTGGTTTGTAGATGCAGTTAAAGAAAATACATGAAAAGGCACGATTTTTTTTATTCAAAAAAATGTAAATATTTCAAAAACGGTAACACTTTTACCTGAAAATTTTTGTTTATCAGAGAGCTCGCCCCCCACCTACCTTCCCCTAAAGTTTGGGAGGCTACTTCTGGGACACCCTGTATATAATAACGTCGGGTGCTCTGCTAGTAATTTTATAAAAAATTAATGGCATTAAACAAAGGAAATTAAATATGCAAAACTTGTCAAAATGTCGCGTTTCTATAATTTCGGCCATAAGAATACGTACAGTCGTTTAAAGTACAAAACCGCGTATTAAGAACATGGGCGTAGCCAGGTAGGGGCCAACTTCCAAATGTTTGCCTGTATATTCAAAGATAGAACCAGGGAATGCTATCNTGGGCCCCCCCCCCCCCCCCCCCCCCCCCCAAACTTTAAAGTTTTTCAAATGTATATACTGTATAACAAATTATACACTCAGTGCTAACAAAATAATTAGTAAATTGATTTAAAAAGTGGATATGTGGATCATCCGGTTCTGTATCAAGTTATTCTCGCTAACTTCAAAGCACTTCCATTTAAGAAGGGTAAAAATCTGGCTGCAGTCGACAATGAGCGAAAATGGATTGAACGGTAAACTAATTAATAAATTTATAGTTCAATTGTTTATTACTTTGTCCATAGGTTTATGTCTTCTAAGCGTACATCGAAAGTTTGTATCAAGGAACCAATCTGAGATTATTGGTAAAACTATAGGCCGGTTTTGTGAACAGTAAAGACGTCCACTTCTAACGTAATTAGAGAAGACGGCAGAAAACACATAGCGCACATAAATTTCTACAATAAAAATAGCACATTAGGAGCTGCTAATATATCTATTTTAAATTATAGTAAAATCATTAGTTAAATCTTACTACAGAAATTACACAGAATTTTCTGTAGTTAGGTTTCTTCTTCTTCTTATTTGGCGCTGTAACCGCCTAAGCGATTTTGGCCGAGTCCAAAACAGCACGCCAGTCATATCTCTTCTGTGCTAACTGACGCCAATTGAAAATGCCAAGTGAAGCCAAGTCCTTCTCCACCTGGTCTTTCCAACGCAGAGGAGGCCTTCCTCTTCCTCTGTTCCCAGCATCGCGGCCCGCGTTGAATATTTTCAGAGCAGGAGCGTTTCTGTCCATCCGAACGACATGGCCAAGCCAGCGGAGCCGCTGAATTTTAATTCGCTGCACTATGTCTATATCGTTGTAAAGCTCATACAGCTCATCGTTAAATCGTCTGCGATATTCGCCATCACCAACGCGTAAAGGT
>NW_016159286.1:70929-81889 GCF_001687245.7 Rhagoletis zephyria | reverse complement strand
TTAGATCATTAGCCGATATATGATAGCTGGTAAGCAGAGAATTGGATATTTTAGAGTACGTTAGTTGAAAACATTTACTAATGTTCAAGGAAAGGCGTGACTTCAGATACCACAAATGAAGCTTATCAATATCATCTTGGAGCCTAATTGCATCAGATGTGTTTTTAATTACAGAGAAAACTTTTAAATCGTCCGCATAAAGCAGAAATTTTGCAAAAGAAAAACAACTACTAATGTCATTCATGAAAAGTATAAAAAGAAGTGGACCTATGACACTACCCTGTGGCACTCCAGAAGATGGACGGACGGGCAAGAAGTAGCCCCGTCAATTGAGACAACACACCGTCTGTTACACAAGTACGACTCCAACCAACGCAGAAAAATAGAATGAAAGCCAATGCAAGCAAGCTTTTGAATTAATATACTATGTGACACTCTGTCAAACGCTTTTGAGAAGTCTGTATAAATACAGTCAACTTGAAAACCTAACGAAAAAGACTCGAAACAATATTCACTGAAAACAGCGAGATTGGAGACAGTAGATCTACCAGCGACAAACCCATGCTGATATGGGGAGATAATAGATTTAACTGCAAAATTCAATTTGGCATTGACTGTGTGTTCAAAGATTTTCGAAATAGCGGAAAGCTTAGAAACAGGTCTATAATTACGTACGTCACTTCTGTTACCATTTTTAAAAACGGGCATTACCGTCGTAAGCTTCCAATCATCAATAAAAGTACCTGAAGATAATGATTTATTAAAAATTAACTTCAAGGGATAAACTAATGCTGGACAATTTTTGATTAAAGTTGCAGATAGGCCATCAACATCCACATGTGTAGAGGGTCTTAGTTTAATTATACCATTACTTATGTCTTCAGATGAGAGAATTAATGAGCCAAAGTTGAGAGACGAGGAGATATTAGAAAATTCTGCAGATGTAACGTCATTCTGAACGAAATTCGACCCAAAATATTCTGCAAACAAATTTGCGGCATCACTTGGCGTCTCCGCAGCTTTATCACCAAGAAATATTCCTGTGCGTAAGCTGCAGCATCCTTTCTTAGATTTCACGTAGTTCCAGAACAATTTGGGGTTAGATTTAATATTCAACTCAGTGTCACGAACATAGTTACTATAAACAGTCTTATTTAAAGAATCAAACTTCTTTAAGAAATGCTGATACTTAACGAAGTAAACTTGATTTCTTGAAGTTTTAAATTTTTTATAGAATTTGTTTTTAAGGTTTTTTAGCTTTTTTAAATCTTTCGAATACCAGGGCAATTTATAAGGCTTTTTCTTTTTAACCGGTATTTTATCCAGGCAGAGTTCATATAAGATTGACTTAAATATAGAAAAACAGTATGCAGTGTCTAGGTTAGTAAACAAGTCATCCCAGTTAATGTTCGACAATAGTTCATTAAAACTAAAAAAATCGCATAATGAGTAATTAAATGACAATTTGTTGTCCTTAATAGCGGAAAAACAATAAAAGTCTAACTTTATAACTAGTGGAATATGATGTTTATCCGTAGCTATAATTGGGTTAATACAGTCGCAAATTCGGTAATTCAAGTTATCATGACAAAAATAAGATCTAATATTCTGTTTAATTCGTTAGCAAAACTATTAATTTGCTTCAAGTTAAGACTTAAAATACTATCTACTAAATATAGTTCATGATTGGCAACCATATTATGAGCTATGAGACTAGGGCATGACTCACTGCTAACCCAATTAATATTGGATAAATTAAAATCTCCCAGAACACATAAATGGTTATCACGTAAATTATTTAAAACTAATGATGAAATGTTATCAGCATGTGCTTTGTATAACTCATATGAGCTTCCTGGTGGTATATATGAGGTTACTACATACAGGGATTCTTTTGAAGAGTTGCCACTAATATTGACGCAAAGTTGATCCAGAAGTGAATCATCATTAGCTAGAGAGATCAGGAGCGCGCGTAGTTCGCGCTTGACAGCAACGATTACACCGCCACCTCTTTGGCAACCAGTTTTTACAGCATCCCTGTCTTTACGAAAGACGTTGAAGAGGTTAGCATCGAAGAATTCAGCATCAAAAAAGTTTGAGGTTAACCACGTCTCAACAAGTACATAGACGTCGTAATCCATCTGCGCAGTAAAAGAATGCACGAATTCAGCTTTTGTTCGCATGCCAGACATATTTTGGAAATATACCCTTAAGCTATTAGCAAAAGGAGGAGAATTAACTATGTCTGAAGCGGCTGTTGTTGGTCCTTTGGAAAAAACCGAAAAGGTTTGACCGTCACGTTAAAGGGCCAGATTTCCGAACTAAGCAAATTCGGAAACATTGTCTCCGGCACTTCCAGCTTGAAGTTTACACGCTTTAGACTTGAAATTTCAGCACCTTTTTTAACTAGTTTATAGCATACTAATATATCTTTGTTCAAACCCGCCTGATTGGAAACATAGTTTATTATATTTTCTTCCGAAACAGATGGCGAGAACGACGCTAGATGTAACCACTTATATCGGACAGCCACGTCCAAGTCTTTGCTAATGTTTGTACCAACAACCCTTACTGGTTTTTTACCCCTTTTATTCTTAACAGTAGACCACTGTGCATTTTTGATCTCTGCAGAGCTAACAGCAGGCGCCAACGAGTGTGTAACATTCGCTGTCGAGATATCAGCAGTCGTCTTTAACATATCAGCATATGTGTGTGTGTGCGCAGCGTTCATTGGCAACGCCGAACCGGCATGAGTATACACATTTTTAACAGCAGTACCAGCGGCAACAGAGACAGCAGGCATTTCAGTGTATGTGGAAGTGTGTGTAACATTCGTTGGCAGCATGATTCAATAATACAAGGTTCGATAAACTGACAGTTGTCTCTCTCGCACCGCTCCCTTAACAGTGGGACCGTGTTGCTTCTTTGCAAATTTACATGGAAACAGTGTAGCTTTGGCGTGAAATAAAAGTATAAGCTTTTGTGCAATATGTTTATTTGTATATGCATATGAAGCATATTTAACTGATGAAAACCTAAGCATTGGATGTTTACATCAATCTCATAGTAGTCTTATTTTAATTTTGAGTCATTTTGCAGTTTTTATACGGCTAAATAGCATATAAATTACGTAATTCACGTAGATATATCAATATTACGTTCAACATTTCGTTTAAAATGCCAGATTTCCTGCAAATACATAAGAATTTACGAAAGGAATTTCACAACTAATTGCCTACTTTGCGTACTTTTCTACTACCATTTTCGAAACAAGGGATTGCATTCTTGCCCTTTCTCTGTCCTTCGTAAATGCAACCTTTTGTAAGGGAGTGTCAAACCGCAGCTGTCAATAATTATCTAACCTTGTATTATTGAATCATGCGTTGGCAGCACCGAGCCAGCATGAGTGTACACATTTTTATCAGAAGCACCAGAGACAACAGTAGAGACAGCGAGGACATTATTAGTAACTACAGATGATTTAGCCTTAGTTTTGGCTTCCATGCGCGACATGATCGCAGAATTGTTAGTGGTACTAACATCCATAAGTGCACCATTTTCGTAATTCGCTTCTTTTTGGCTACGTACCTTCACAAAAGCAGCACTAACAGTAGCACGTAGATCTTTGATTTCCATTGTGAGTGATTTTATAGCATCATCTTTTTCCCGAAGGCTACGCTGCATATGTAAGAGATCCGAATGCATGCTGTCCGCCTTGTTTGTTAATTTATTATTATTTTCATGAAGAGTTGAAATGAGATTATGCATACGAGCATTCTCAGCACGTAGAGAGACGATTGCATTGAAAATCGAAACCAACGATACCTGCTGCTTGTTGTTGGACTCACTAGTGGTATCACTTATTGCTGTACTAGTTAGCTGGTTAGGCAAGGCACTTTTAGGAACTTTGTGTTGCTGTGGGAGGTTGTTATTACGATGGGCACCGATTTCTTTGCTAGAGGAATCCGAAGCAATGGCATTAGTAGCAACACCACTCTCGTTAAGAATAACAGGAGGAGACGGGGAGCCTATCTTTAAGAGAAGATATCGTTACTTATCTTACAAAATTGTGGAGGAATAATACAGAGTACATTTTTGATGAGTAATGTGCCTTTTTAAGGTCCCGAAAATCCCGGGATTCTTGGCAAATAATTCCGGGGCTTTCGGGATTTGTAATTTGTACTGATGGCATTAACACAAACTACCTTTCTTCACCAGTATTGGCTATATTTATTTTTTTATTTAATAATTAATATTTTTTTTATAAATATCTAGCTCACTATACATACATATAACACCGCGCGAAAGTAAACTTTAAACACAAATATCAATATATTCGCGAAACCATGGGCCTAATATATTAAAATTGCTTTTTAGTTTTTCATCTGACGTCAGTAATTTAAAAAATTCAGAGAAATGAGCTTAGAGAAGACGTATTGGTATCAAATTAAAGAGGAGATCCTGTAGAATTTAAACAGATTCAAGTTTATGGTGCAGAAGGACTGGTAAGTAATTAAAATGTCCTTTTAATATTTTATCCTTGAAATTTCAAAATATTTGTTTTTGAAAAAAATTATATGTTAAGGACTTATATAAACTCGATAACATCCCCAAATTTCGTCCTTCTAACTTTATCAGTTTAAAAAATTGCCCATTCGTCCTTGTGAATCCAACAAATTTTAACTATTCTTTAATTCTAAAGAAATTACCTCTTGCATTTGGTACCCATATTCTTATTCTACATTCCATTGAATTTTTTAAATAATTTTTGGAAATAATCATACCTTTTAAATTAAAAAGTCCTTTAAAATAAATCCTGACGTCAAAGAGCAAAAATAAAAACGGCACTTTAAGTAAAAAGTAGGTTTCAAATCCATTTATTTATTATTTATTTTATGGTAGGAGAGCTTCTCAAACAATATAGAAGCAATTTTTTCGATTTAAGTTGTTGAAAAGTAATTAATATCTGAATCCCGGGATTGTGATAACGACGTCTCGAAAATCCCGGGATCGGAAAAAGCTGAAAAATTAACATCCCAAATGTCTATACATCTTTGGTTTCGGTAGGGGTAAAATTTGCGAAGCTCTAACGCATAGCCCAGCAGAAAATTTCGAAGGAATTCAGTAGAAAATTTTTATTTTCATTGGAGTTACCTTGTGTTTAGTTGCTATTGCAAATGGTTGCATACATTTAGGCATATGCAGAGTAAGAGGAAATGCGGTACAATTGAATATTACTTCCGATTATGCAAACTCCGCGCATGTGTACGGCTTTATACCCATATGTATACATCCTTAAGATTGTATGTATATACATATCGTCACCTGAAATGTAAAAAGACGTTACAAACAGCTGAAATACAAAAAGTCGTAACTAGAAAAAAAATTCAAAACTCAGTTTTGGATTGATATGATGGATTTCGTCGAAATACAACTCCCACATCATTGTATGAGAATAATAAAAAATATTAGTCACGCCTTTTTCCATTACAGTTACGAGGTTTTTACGTCTTTTCGCATTTCAGGTGACGATGTGTATGAACTCATTCTTTGCAAGTGGTTTTGATATTCGTAGCATGGTTTTAGGCATATGTTTTGTAGTCTCGAAAAAAAGCATGGCGAAAATTTAAAAAATACTGAAATCTTTTTAACTGGGTCCGTTTATAACAGCAAACAACAGATGGTATGTTGTATGTATTCATGACTTTAACGTAAACCCAGCCACAGATGAAGCAGAACCACAGATTATATTCCGAAAGGAAAAACTAAATTTAGGAATATATACAAAAAGAAATTTTCAAACTAAATGCCCAAAAACAGTAATTAATGCGGTGTTTTCAAGATATTTTAACGCTCTTGAGTCACAAGTATATACAAGTATGGCTGACTTCCAAAACGTATCAATACAATGTTTGGATACTGTTATACTGCGGTACTCAAACTGTTTGTATATGCAGAGTTGCAACACATTGCAACCATATACATTGCACATTTTGAATATTCAATATAGCAATGAACAATTTTTCTTTTTTCCATTTTTAAAACACAAATGGTAACCAATAACAAACGATGCATCAACTTTGTTTCTGATGCGCTGATTGCTCTAGCGATGCGTTTCGATAACTTTTCGGCTGCGTTTTGGAACAGTATACATTGTCAATATTTTGTAGTTCCACGTTATGGAACCCTATGCTTTGTACGTATGCAAAGCAAATGACGTTTTGGAAGTCAGCCTATCATATTTTATCAATTATAATGATACTTTCATGTATTAAAAGAATTCAAAATGAATATGAATACAAAAATTTAATCAGCAAAATGATTAAAATTAAGTGAAATTAATGTTGAATTTCTAACCTAACCTACATATGTAACTGAACCGCCTAATAATAGATTTACATATAAAAAGATGATCCTCATTTTCGAACTTAGCTCCCTAATCTGTAATTAGAAAAGGAGATTAGCCATACAAAATTATATTTATAAAATAAACCAACCTAGTTGTATCGTTCACTTGCGAAGAAGAGGAGGTGTCAAATGTAAAAGTAAACCAAAATTGACGCTAGTGAGGAAAAGAGGTTTGCAAAGGTATTTTTAATTAAGTATTAAGTTAAAATATATTTAAATAGCATAATATGTGTAGCAGAAAAAAGTAACCACGGTGGCACAGAGAAGAAGATTAACTTTTCCTCGAGTTGTGTGAATTACAAGCACAACCAATTTGACAGCTAAGGAGCTTTGATTGGGATTATATTTATATGTAAACGTACTTTTATGCTTTTCCGTACGCATATGTCTACACATCAAATTTCATAAGTACCTAGTACTGACGCCTTTCTCCTATTAGTTATGCGTGTAGCGTAGAGTACTAATTTGAACGTCTGCCACCACATCTCCGTCGCAGGGGGTTACAGGGGGTTTCAATTATAGCAAAAAAATGCATAGCCGCATACGCGAAACTTATTGTACTTATTTGACATATAAAAGCTTAAAAGATTCCAAGGCAAAAGTCGTCTACCGCCCACCAAAATATCGCAAAAAAAAAAAATAATAATTTAGTGATTTGTATTCTAAAAATATTTATCTATTATTATGTATGTATACAGGGCGTCTCAGAAGTAACCTGCCAAACTTGAGGAGAAGGTAGGTGGGGCCGAGAGCTCCCTGAAAAGCAAATTTGTTTCAGGTAAAGTGGCACGGTTTTTGAAATATTGAAATTTTTTTGAATTAAAAAAAAATCGGGCCCTTTCATGTATTTTCTTTAACTGCGGCTACAAACAAGGCTATACTTAGTAAATTTTTTATGTAAAATACCTCCAGATAGTTGCTTCTCCATACTCAAATGCAGTGTAGTTAAAATATATTAAGGAACCATTATAAAATTAAGACTATTTTGGGATTTTTAACTTTTTGATATGTTCTTCCCCAACTTTGACTATCCGTGGTGAAAAAAAATATACTGAGCTATAAGTGCACGCTACATAAAATAATTGTTCATTTGATAGAGATTTCAGAAAGGTGCAACTCTTGCTATTTTGAATAGAAAAAAAGTTAAAGCCGCTTTTCTGTGTACTGTGTGACTGAGGCACGCTAGAATGTATTCAATATATTGAAATTTAAGTTGCTCTTGTTACCGACCAATGACATGCTAAATAGTACAAAGGTACATTATCATCTGCTTCTGACATTACTTTCTGATACTTTCCAGAATTCGCGAAAGTGGATTTTGTGAAATTGGACCCTTGAAATTGACACTATGACATAGAACGCGCAGTATACGTACGGTGACCATATTAACCAACGTAAAATAAAGGACATTTTTTTTTTAATGATTTGGAATACGTACATACAACTTGGCTGATAAAACTACCTTACCCATATCGTAATTTAATTCAAGTATTTACCAGTTAATTATATTATTTAACTGTACAAGTTCCAATGCTGTAGCGAAAAATTAAGCCAAATCCTTTTCAAGGACTTCGCCATCCTTTGCTACCAAAATGCGTTTACCATAGTTCATACTACACGATGAAGCCAGCACAAGTGGTTCAAAATTGGAATTCAATGTTCATAATGCACCGCTGCCTTCATTTTTCAACCAATTTTTACTAAAAATAAAAATAAAATATTTATTTTGGTGAACATTTTCTTATAACATTTCAAAATTTTTTTTTGTGTATTTTTTTTTGTTTTGGGAGAACCATACAATTGTTTTCAACTAGTTTTTTTTTTAAGTAACATTTATTAACTGGAACACGAGAATACATTTTCTTCAAAATTGCTACTTTATCTGCGTTTTGCACTAAAAAATTTAATATAATCAAATACAAGTTCAGAAATCAGGCTGAACTGGTCTCTTGCAAATATCGTAAGCTTTCATAAAAAAAAAATAAAAATTAATCATATTAAGTGAAAAATGAAGGCTCCAGTGAATTACGAACACTAAATGCCAGTTTCGAACCACTGTCCAGCAGGGGGTTTATTGTTCTCTTTCAGTGGAACTGGAAACTCAGCGTGCAACACGATCCTGGGCACAACTTTCCCTGTGCTTTATAGATTATACAAAGATTACCGAATAAATAGAAACGCTCAAGTGGGGTGCGAAACAAACTGGCGGAGGTTTTCATTATATTTTATAAGGGACATTTTTATGTTTCATATTCTGCGTTTAAAAATTTATCAACTCTGGAATTATTAACTCTGAAAAATGCAGAGCCGATTTAAAGGACAGTTTAAGAAATAAAGGACAAAAGGCGTCCTTTATTTTGAAAAAAAATTATAAAGGACAGGGGGTTAAAATAAAGGATTGTCCTTTGAAATAAAGGACGGATGGTCACCGTAAGTATAAGTCGCATGAATATGCAGATATTCACCTAGTTTACGGTGAAACTTGCTGTAATGCCAGAGCTGCTCAAAGAGAATGCAGAGTGACACGCCATTAGTCGGCATCCGGGCCATGAAATATCTGAAGGTAAGGAGGCCAGATGCGCTGATTTAATCAGTACATGTGCTGATTTTTTTCTATTGTACTGATTTTTAAGAGCCCGAAATCAGCACGCAAAATCTACTGATTTTTTGAGTTTGTACTGATTTTTACATTTAATAAATACTTTTGTAAATTGGTGTAATTGACATTTGCTTGAGGTTTACATGTTCAAAACAAGGGTTTTTGACAACTCATACGTGTGAACAGATTGAAACCATTATTAAAAGGGTGTCAGCTGGCAATTGTTTCGTTTCCTAGGATTTCGCAAAATAACAAGTTGTTTCGATTCAACCCAACCCAACTTCACGATTTGCATGTTTTACAGGATTTACAGGAAAAGCTGGTTTCGCCATTAATAAATCTTATGAAAGGTGGTGGTGAGTTCATCATATATTAAGTACACTGAGACAATGACAATAGGAGATAATGTTTTGATTTTGATTGAGAAATCGGCTGTCAGTATGTCAAACTTAAGACGACTACTGCTACGGTGCAATGTAAGTTCTAAAAATTTGGAAAAGGTGCAAACTACCGACTGTTGGATATGATATATGTAGCTTTGAATGTGAATGTTGTATTTAATAAGCACACCAACTAAATATGTTTGAAATTTGTAGCTTAAAATATGCAAACAGATTCTGACTCGAGCTCGTCTTCTACTGTAACTGAATGGGCTACAATTTTTTTTTAATTTTCTCAATTTTTAAAAATTTGCTAGAAAGTTTGAGACTTTAACTCACTTGTCTTTTGTTATAGAATTAACTATATTTTTATCAAAAAATTTAATTAAGTAAGGAAAGAAAAAAAAATTTTTCAAAACCTGTCAATACATTTTACTACTATTTTCGTGGCTATTTTTATGGCTTTGTACTGATTTTTGATCCCAACTGTACTGATTATATCACTATAATATCTGGCCAACCTATCTGAAGGTAAGTAATTTTTATACCTTTATTGTTTGAAGTCATTCTTCTTCTAACTTTAATTTTTCACTTTCTTAAGGTTGCATCCTGGTAGGCGTGGCGGCGAGACAGGACGTCCTACAACGGTAGATGTTGAAGTTGTGTTAGAGGAAGTGGAACAAGCTTCATCGATTACAGTGAGAATGATGGAAAGACGGAATACCAAATTTTTTTTAAGGTACCGATGCCGATTAATCGGCTTATGGGGAAAGAATCGGCCGATGCCGATACCGATTCCAGAAAAATTACAAATAAATGTATTAATTCATAAAATCAGTTAATTTAACGGAGTTAACAAGAGAAAACAAATAATTGAATTAATTGGCTTGTTATGCAACATTACATACACATGTATGTACATACATATGTACGTGAAAATATATATGTACATACATTAGGCGGGTCAATTTTTTTTTTCGACATCCGCAAGATGGCGCTTCAAAGCAAATCTTCTATATATTTGTGGAAGTATGTATGTATATATGTACCAGGTTGCAGCCTGAACGGATGTACAGAATCGAATAAAATTTTGCCAAAGTATTGCCATGACTCCTGGACCTGTAATAGGGTAAAAAAATTGAAACTCGCCAAGGGGGGGAGGGGATGAGGGATACCGCCCATAGTGAAAATGTTTAATCAGCTCTAATTTCGGAATTATAGTCACATGAACTCGAAATTTGAAATGCACAGATACCTATGTTAGGTGCTTATGGAAAGATATATGTATATAAATGAGTTTGTAAAAAGGGGCGTGGCACATCTTATAGGTGTGGAATCTTTTATCAGCTATAACAGCAGTCAGTATTAGTGATCTCATTGTATTGGATTTTGAAGATTTGTTATAATTGATCAAAGTTAAATTCAAATAAATTATAGATGATATGAAGTTCACCGGGTCATCTTCTAGTCTTAAATATATACTCAGTTAATATACGGATTAATATTTACTAAAGTGTTACGAACGTTATTTTTTTAAAACAATAAGAAAAAAATAACTATAATTTAAACCGTT
>NW_016159286.1:58937-66372 GCF_001687245.7 Rhagoletis zephyria | reverse complement strand
AAATTCTTTTGTAAAATTTTGTATTACTTTTGAAAGTTGAGTGCATCTTAAACCGTTAATTTTTTCATGATTTAATGATCGGATCTAAACCAAAAATTACGAGACGACCCTTAAGGTACCATGTTTCCGGTACAAAAATAAATATTTAATAAATAATTATTGGAATCGGTTCACGCGGAGCAAAGCTATGCGGTGGAATAAATAAAAGAATTAAAAAAGCTCCGAAGAATTGATAACCTCCCCTTTTTTGAAGCCGGTTAAAAATGTCTGAGTTCTTTGTAAATTTTATGTAAATGAAATGCAATTGATGATACTTTAAAAAGTTTATTTATTTATTTCATACTGTAAATAAAACTTTCATAAATGTATTTTAAAGAGCGAATTTTCAGTATTTGCTGATGATGTATATTTAGAAGTATAAACCCTTTCCCCCCAAAAATATATTCCTGCGTGTGCCCCTGGCACTTAGTATTTGTTATTTGTAAAAAATATATTTTTACTTTCAAAATGTTTGTAATTTTAAACATTTCATGTGTATATTTTAAACAACTCATGTTCAAAATCAAATCTTGAACATCTTGTGCGTATACTTGAACAGATTCTGGTTGAAAAATAAACACTTTTCAGTAGTAGTTTTACATGCACTTTTTAGAGTGTAGAAATAATTAATTTTAACCGAGTCTTTCACAATCTGTGATTCAACTGCCGATTAAAATAAAACGGATTGACATAACGGATTAAAATTTACATCGTCGTAAAACAACGCTTTTTTCTACAGATCGTGCTTTTCGAATATAGAGAAAAATGATTATAGGTGCACTAAATACGTGTTTATTTAACGACCGTCTGGAGGCGGTTCAGCCTACTAGAGGGTTAAAGAATCAAATTCCATTGGAATTAGGTTACTGAAATAGTTAGGTATCACCATACGAGAGTCAGAAGAGGTTTAGGAAGGTTTTAGCTCGCAAATGTTACGAAGAGGGTTGCCACCTGTGCGTAAAATCAAATTTAGTTAAACTAAAATAATCATTGTGTCAAAACAAAGGTTTACGACATCGTATTTGTTATTTTATTACAAATACATACATACATTGTCAATCAGTGATTTGTTCTGATTACATTCCATAAAGAAGTAAACAAACGGAACGGTTATGCAATTTTTTGCTCGCGTTAATTTCTTGAAATAAAACAAAATTTAAACGTTAAACGCAAACAAAAAAAAACACAACAAGTCGTCATAATCGCCTGCGCGAGTACATAAGAAGCACTGAAAGTTGAAGCATTGGGAATTCCAGCGGTTGGTCTGTTTGGTAAATCCAGGCTTGCTTTGCTTCTGATGTGGCTGCAGCCGCTGCGCTGCTAGGCGTCACATAAACAAACGCTGGTATACCGAACATAACAAAGTGAAGCGAGTTGGAGTGATTTTGCAGAGAGCATAGACAGCGTGGAGAGCTGCTACCTACCTGTTGGTAACGAAGCCAACCTGACAGTGTGCATAGCTGCACTGTTGCTGCGCTGCCGCTACGCTGGTGAGGTTATAAAGCTGATCTTCATCCCTTTTGTGCCTTTCTGTCGGTGACTAAGCACCTGGTATTTGCACACTGACAGGAAGAAAGTGAAGGAAGTAAGAGAGTGAAGGGTTTAAGAAAGATGGAAGAGCAATACCACGCTTACCGAAGTAGCAGCGTTACCACCACGTTAGATTTTAATTAATGTAAAACCTTTTTTTTAATAATTTCCATTGAATTGAACTTTTTATTTTTCATCTAATTTTCCATTTTATTTAATTTATCAATGCTTATTTTCATTATTGTATGTACATTAATTAATTGTTGAAAGTGTAAAGTGTACTGCAAAATTGCTTCAAGTTGATGAAATGATAGCATGCTCTGGTGGGTGTGGTCACGATTTCTGTTTAAAATGCAGCAACATTAAAAGAAATGAGATCAAAATAATAGCAGAGAATATTAACCTAAAATGGTTCTGCAGCCAATGTACGTTGTCAGATACTAATACGAAGTTTATAGAAATTAAACATTTAATTAACAAGTGTGAACAGTCAAAAACAAAATCTTCCGATGTTTAGCAGATAATTGAGCAAATTTTTAGCAATAAATGCTCGCAAATAAAAAGTAGTATCATTACTGACTTCAACTCCTTTCTGGAGCACAACATTGAAGTAAAAAAGTAATGAATTGCTAAATAAATTACGCGTAGCTAATGAGAATGTTAACCCCAAAACGTCATATGCTCAAGTCGCCAAGTTGAATGAAAACAAAAATGAGAAACAAAAACAAAAAAACAAAGGAGACAAAAGAAGCACTAAAAAGTAGTTGAGCCTACGGAAGGTCTTGTTAAAAACGTGAAAGAAATAAATAGCGGGGGAATAATTGTAGAATGCAGAAGTAAAGACGCCTGTGAAAAGGTGCAACAGAAAGTAAGAGAGGCAATTGGAAACGAATTTGAAGCAAATAAAACTTAAGATAAAAGTGAAATAAAGAGGATATTTAAGATTGTTGGCATAACTGAGAAAATAAGTAATGATCGCCTAGTGGAATGCTTAACAAAGCAAAACGACGTATGTACCGGAAAAGATTTTAAAGTACTAAAAGTTTATAATAATGCTAATAGTAGAGAGGAAAGCTATATTGCATTGGTAGAAACTGATGTTACTTTTGAAAATGTGTTGCAACAAAAGGTCTTTATTGAATGGGACACTTGTGTCGTTTATGAGCATTTAAATGTTTTGCGTTGCTTCAAGTACTTGGGGTATAAACACAAAGCTAGCGAATGCGCTAATAAGACAGCATGTAGCAAATGTGCTGGAAATCATGACAGTAAAGAATGTACCTCAAATATAGTTAAATGTGTAAACTGTAGCGAGTTGGTTAAGAAAAAAGTTATTGATGTTGATGTAAACCATTACGCTTTCAGTATAGATTGTCCGGCATATAAAAAACATACTCAACCAAAAAACAAATCGCGAATCTAGCAACGAATACTAAATGAATTAAATTGCATTTATTTAAATATCAGTAGTATCGTTGCTAACAAATATGAACTAGAGCGTCTAATAGAAATACAGAAACCCCATTTGGTTCTTTGCTCAGAAAGTTGTTCGACAGAAGACATAACAAATCAAGAATTACAGATTGAATCCTACAAATTAATGCGGTGTAATTCACACAACAGGCACACGGGTGGTGTTTTAGTATATGTACAGGATTCAATTGAATATGCAACAAGTTATAACCATTCGTTTAATAAAAATCTGTGGTGTATAATATTAAAAATTAAAAATATATTTCCTAAATATCAAATAGGTCGCCTAGTTCGAGCGCTGCAGACTTTATTACATGCTTACACGAAATTTTAAATAATAGCTGTTTAACGCATGATAATATAGTCTTCATCGGAGATTTCAATATAAACTTGTACAAAAGCACCACTTATTGCAAACAGTTAGTTGACCTATTTCGGTCTTTTGCTATGGATCAAAAAATATATTTTTATACTCGAAAAGGGGATAACACTGAAACATTGATTGATTTGTTATTTACGAATAGTGAATTTATTTCCTGTAAAAGATTGGCAGAAGATAGGATTACGGATCACGAAACCATTAATTTTAAAATAAAATTGGAAAAAATATTAAAAATGAGAGTTAGAAAACTTATAACTTCTTGGGAATATTACTCAAGCCATAGTCTTGTTAACTAATTACGACAATTCAACTATTGTGATTTCAAGAATATGAGTATCGAAAATAAGGTAAACTTTCTATATAGTAATATACCAACTGTAATGAGTACTATGATATACTCTAAAGAAATCAGCGTTAAATTGATGAATAAGTGGTACGATTCTGAATTAGCAAACCTCAACAAACATAAACTGAATCCTTACAGCATTGCTTTACAAACAGGCGACTGGAATTAATACGATATTACCCGCCGTAGATACAAAAGGTTAAGAATACCAAATACATGGAACACAAAATTGCCTGTAATATCGGGGACAGCAAAGCTATGTGGAAACACCTAAAAAAGTGCATATCTATGTCTAAGAAAACCAATGCCTTTAAAAGAATATTAATAAACGACCAACTTCTCACACATGGGGGTGAAGTAGCGCACTCACTAAACAACTATTTTATTGATAGTGTCATGGAAATCAGCAGAAATATTAGTGCTGGAAATGGAGACTTCGTAATCACGGGAATTATCGCCTCTACTTTTAAATTCTAAAAAATATCTACAATCGACATTCTGAATATGGTAAGCAAATTCAGCAATCTGGTTTTCGTAAAATTGATGAATAACTGGTACGATTCTGAATTAGCAAACCTCAACAAACATAAACTGAATCTTTACAACATTCCTTTACAAACAGGCGACTGGAATTAATACAATATTACCCGCCGTAGATACAAAAGGTTATAAAGGTTCAGAATACCAAATACATGGAACACAAAATTACCTGTAATATCGGGGACAGCAAAGCTATGTGGAAACACCTAAAAAAGTGCATATCTATGTCTAAGTAAACCAATGCCTTTAAAAGAATATTAATAAACGACCAACTTCTCACACATGAGGGTGAAGTAGCGCACTCACTAAACAACTATTTTATTGATAGTGTCATGGAAATCAGCAGAAATATTAGTGCTAGAAATGGGNGAAATTTTAAATAATAGCTGTTTAACGCATGATAATATAGTCTTCATCGGAGATTTCAATATAAACTTGTACAAAAGCACCACTTATTNGAATACCAAATACATGGAACACAAAATTACCTGTAATATCGGTGACAGCAAAGCTATGTGGAAACACCTAAAAAAGTGCATATCTATGTCTAAGTAAACCAATGCCTTTAAAAGAATATTAATAAACGACCAACTTCTCACACATGGGGGTGAAGTAGCGCACTCACTAAACAACTATTTTATTGATAGTGTCATGGAAATCAGCAGAAATATTAGTGCTGGAAATGGAGACTTCGTAATCACGGGAATTATCGCCTCTACTTTTAAATTCTAAAAAATATCTACAATCGACATTCTGAATATGGTAAGCAAATTCAGCAATCTGGTTTTCGTAAAATTGATGAATAACTGGTACGATTCTGAATTAGCAAACCTCAACAAACATAAACTGAATCTTTACAACATTCCTTTACAAACAGGCGACTGGAATTAATACAATATTACCCGCCGTAGATACAAAAGGTTATAAAGGTTCAGAATACCAAATACATGGAACACAAAATTACCTGTAATATCGGTGACAGCAAAGCTATGTGGAAACACCTAAAAAAGTGCATATCTATGTCTAAGTAAACCAATGCCTTTAAAAGAATATTAATAAACGACCAACTTCTCACACATGGGGGTGAAGTAGCGCACTCACTAAACAACTATTTTATTGATAGTGTCATGGAAATCAGCAGAAATATTAGTGCTGGAAATGGAGACTTCGTAATCACGGGAATTATCGCCTCTACTTTTAAATTCTAAAAAATATCTACAATCGACATTCTGAATATGGTAAGCAAATTCAGCAATCTGGTTTTCGTAAAATTGATGAATAACTGGTACGATTCTGAATTAGCAAACCTCAACAAACATAAACTGAATCTTTACAACATTCCTTTACAAACAGGCGACTGGAATTAATACAATATTACCCGCCGTAGATACAAAAGGTTATAAAGGTTCAGAATACCAAATACATGGAACACAAAATTGCCTGTAATATCGGTGACAGCAAAGCTATGTGGAAACACCTAAAAAAGTGCATATCTATGTCTAAGAAAACCAATGCCTTTAAAAGAATATTAATAAACGACCAACTTCTCACACATGGGGGTGAAGTAGCGCACTCACTAAACAACTATTTTATTGATAGTGTCATGGAAATCAGCAGAAATATTAGTGCTGGAAATGGAGACTTCGTAATCACGGGAATTATCGCCTCTACTTTTAAATTCTAAAAAATATCTACAATCGACATTCTGAATATAGTAAGCAAATTCAGCAATCTGGTTTTCGTAAAAGCCAAAGTGCTCTGAACTTGGTTATTGCTAACTGGGAAGAAGACTTGTGCAGGAATAAACATATAATAGCTGTCTTCCTAGATTTGAAACGTGCTTTTGAGACGATCGACCAAAATCTGTTACTAAAAAAGCTGTGCAATGTAGGTATTACAGGTATTGAACTAAAATGGTTTGAATACTTTATTAAGAATCGGAATCAAAGAACAGCAATCGGATNAATTACCTGTAATATCGGTGACAGCAAAGCTATGTGGAAACACCTAAAAAAGTGCATATCTATGTCTAAGTAAACCAATGCCTTTAAAAGAATATTAATAAACGACCAACTTCTCACACATGGGGGTGAAGTAGCGCACTCACTAAACAACTATTTTATTGATAGTGTCATGGAAATCAGCAGAAATATTAGTGCTGGAAATGGAGACTTCGTAATCACGGGAATTATCGCCTCTACTTTTAAATTCTAAAAAATATCTACAATCGACATTCTGAATATGGTAAGCAAATTCAGCAATCTGGTTTTCGTAAAATTGATGAATAACTGGTACGATTCTGAATTAGCAAACCTCAACAAACATAAACTGAATCTTTACAACATTCCTTTACAAACAGGCGACTGGAATTAATACAATATTACCCGCCGTAGATACAAAAGGTTATAAAGGTTCAGAATACCAAATACATGGAACACAAAATTACCTGTAATATCGGTGACAGCAAAGCTATGTGGAAACACCTAAAAAAGTGCATATCTATGTCTAAGTAAACCAATGCCTTTAAAAGAATATTAATAAACGACCAACTTCTCACACATGAGGGTGAAGTAGCGCACTCACTAAACAACTATTTTATTGATAGTGTCATGGAAATCAGCAGAAATATTAGTGCTAGAAATGGGGACTTCGTAATCACGGGAATTATCGCCTCTACTTTTAAATTCTAAAAAATATCTACAATCGACATTCTGAATATAGTAAGCAAATTCAGCAATCTGGTTTTCGTAAAATGAACGAACTCATTGCGCATTTCAGCTCTGCCGCTACCAAACAATATATGTATATGTATAAATTATGCAAGCGTGCTTCGCGTAACTACATCCATTCGTACATATGTACATACATATGTTTGTATGGATATATTTATGATGAAGCAAACGGGCTTCGTTGATTTTCTGATGGGCATATGTATGTACTTATGGACAGCAATGTTTCCATGTATGTACATGCATATGTTTGAATGGTTGTGTATATATTTGTATGTATGTACATATGTTTGTGTATGTAGATATGTTTGTGTACATGTATATATGCACATATGTAGTACAAACGAAAACAAATCTAATAAGCTGCTCGTTGATATAAATGCGAACTGTACTGAT
>NW_016159286.1:51445-56993 GCF_001687245.7 Rhagoletis zephyria | reverse complement strand
TGCATACATATATATGTATACATATATATATGTATACATACATACGTGCATTCAAACATACATACATATATACTTATGTAGGTACTCGTACCCGTCATGCGTCGCTTTATTTCTTTTTTCCCCTTCCCTATACTACCTATATCTTCCTTCTCACTCATGTAACGTTTTCAGTTTTAAAAATTTCACTCCATTTTTGCGATACCGCCGCCTAAGAAGTTTCACTTCAAAAAGTATCAATCGGGCTGCCACAAGGATCTGTGTTAGCTCTTATTTTGTACAATACTTATATTAATGATATTACTGATTGCGTTAAAAACTGTGGAGATAATATCTCTGAAATATCCACTAAGATGATTTAAACGAGGTATATAACTGGCTGTGCTTAAACCGACTTAAATTGAACGTCGATAGAAATAAATTTATGGTTATATCAAGACGTAATTTTGAGAGCACCAAGTTGCAAAACCTAAATATAAACAATGAACCAATTGAAAGAGTTAATACATTCAAATACCTAGGAATAAAAATCGATGACAAATTGAACTTTAATGAACACATTAATTGGTGGGACAGATAGCCAAAAAAATTATACTTTACGCAACGAACGTGAAAATACTTAAGAAAAAGGTACAAGGCCATGGTATATAGATCCATAATTGAATCTCATTTCATTTACTGTCCCACCATATTTTTCATAATGAGAGATAGTCAGATTTATAAATTGCAGAAACAACAAAACCGAGCTATGAGATTCATTCTTACTAAACGCTATGACATCCCTATCAGATATATGCTATCCTTACTAATATTATAAATCCGAAAGTGAGTTTGTTTGTTTGCTACGCTTTCATGCTTTAACTATTTAACCGATCATCATGAAATTTTGTACACTGCTGTTATTTAGCCCAACTTAAAATATAGGATACATTTAATCTCGATTAGGCAAGAGGGCGTGGCACCTCCCATACAAACAGAATTTTTCATACTGCATTTCTCAGGAAATATTTTTGGTAGATTACTGGAACTTGGTAAGGAGATATATAAAATCATTCTCTACTCATGGATGAGGGCTGCCACCTTTTAAAAAAATCTAATTCAACTTCAATTAAGGGATTTATTTATTTGGAAATTATATTAAAAAAATTGATGTCAAGAAGCTTAAAAAAGCTATAGTTTAATATCTTAAAATCGGACAATAACCACGCCCACATCCCATATAACGGTAATTTAGAAAAATACGAAATCCTCGATAAATCAGTAAATATTAAAGCTAATTTATTCAAAATTGATGGTTGCAACAATTTTTTACCAAGAAATACGCTTATGATACAATTTTGGAAAATGGGCGTGGCACCGCCCACTTATGATCACATATATGTATCTCGCTAACCGTTCTAGAAATTTGAACCAAACTCGGAGCCAATAACCAATTGTGCTTGCCACATAAAAGCAAAGCGTTGAAAATTATTGAAATCGGACTAAAATTACGACCGCTTTTCATATAATGGTATATTTCAGAAATGCTTGAAACTGCAATATTTCGAAATTTAAGAACGCTTATTCACTTAAAATTTATACACCCCGGCTTATCGTATAGCGGTAGCTTTCGGAAAGGTGGAAAACATATATTTAATAATTGCGCCGGGTATTTAATGTTCGGCTCCGCCCGAACTTAGACTTTCTTACTTGTTTTACTTGAATTTATTACAGTAAAAGGCGCGCGATGGTTTTGGCAGTTGATTTATCGGTGGTGATTTGAGATTTATCCCTGCACAACTCAACCCTGGTATCTCCTAATGAAGCTTTAAGGCATAACAATACTGCCAAAAATTGCATACATAGGGCCAATCATAACACATAAAAAATCGATATACTCAATGCTGCAACAGGTTTATTTATTCTGACATTCACGGCACCTTTTCTAACTTGGCGATTATTCGTAATCACTCCAGCGGCACGTGGCAGCTCTTTTTTGCCAATACATATTTCGAATACTAGCCAAAGTGGATCATCAATAAGATTTTTAGTAATAACTTAACTCCAGTGCCAACTGGCGGGTGAATCTACACTATCCGGAGTGTTACTCAAAAAACTTCTTTAAAATCCGTCTGACCATTTAGGAGGATTTCACTCACAAACACACCTACAGATAGCCCGTTTTTCTCCATGAGTATAAGATTGATTTCATTTATCTCCACACCAAGTTCCAGTACTCTACCATGAACATTTACAGAGATATTCGGTATGAAAAATTCGGTTTTTATGGGTGGTTCCACCCCCCTATATATATCGAACATTTTTTTTGCCTATAATAATCCTTGGGACGTCCGAATCAGGTGTCGGAAATTAAAAAAAAAATCGGTTCGGCCGTTCTCGAGCTTTGCGAACACAAAAAAACGGCTTTCAAAATATATATTGTTATAGATTGGTATGAATCGAAATGGTTTTGAATATGTATCACAATATGAGTGCTAGACGAAAGAGGTTTAAAAAGGTTGCCAACTGTTTAAAAGGTTAAATCCAAACTATTCAATAATTTAAATAAATTATTACAATATGGTTATCAATCAAAATGCTTTTAAAAGGGCTTAACTTAAAAACTAGATGTAAAGGGTTTCCATCTGTTTAAAATCTCAATTGAGTTGGAAAAGTATGACAAGTGAGAAGTTTAAGAAAGTTTATTTTGAAAATATTTTGAAGATGGTTAAACAAATTTTAAAGCTCCTGTTTTTGAATTGAGTTTTCTTGAAATAAATTTTACTCAGTGTAGCACGCAAAAATTTCATACACTCAGCGAAGCGGGTGAGGGCGATCTAGTCTACTCTAAACTGACTGAGCATTAAACAACAGTCGTTTTACTATACAATGAAATTTATCAGGAATATTATAGATGGCAACTTACCCGATTACTTGAAAAGCAACATTAGGTATGTTAATAATGTACATTCCATAAATACTCGTAATAGAAATGACTTTAATCAACCTGCTTACAAACCCGAAGCAGATAAATGTAACTTGTATTACAAAGGATTAAAATGTTATAATGAATTGCCAAATGAGGTTAAATTCAGCAATATGAATGAATTCAAAAAAAAAAATTGTTTCATTATTGTAGGAGCCTTCCAATTTAGTGATACATGGGCAATCTTCCGGTCTACCAATCGCAATGCACATACGTACAAAGTATACTGTCTCCCCACGCCAACATGGTTATACCGTTCCCAAACGCATCCGTAAAGTAGCCGAAGCTCATCCCGAAACGCATCACTAGATCGAATTCAGTGCATCGCCGTTTGGATGCTTGCCTCGCACTTCATATGCATAAACGGCCTTTATACCATAGCATGTATTGATACGATTCGGAATTTGGCCACATTTTTCATCACTAAAATTGGTTGCTCATATTAGTAGCTTATACTGTATTTTTTGAGGTTAGGCTATAACGAGTATATTTTAAGAATTATGTATAAACTAGGCTTAATAAGCTGTAAGAAATAAAAAAAAACAAAAAATAATAAATAAAAATTAAATTACTGGACTCTTAAATTAACTAAGGAATGTTTTTACTCTTCACTTATTTCTTGCTTAATATGTGTTAATTTTTTCTTTTGTCTGATACCCATATTGATATATGTACATATTTCAGTAACTTTATTTCCTTAATTAAAGTCAATTTTATTTTTTAAACATGTAGCAACACTTTTACGTGTCGTTTAAAAGTAAAGCATTTTCAAAACCAAAAAATATTGTAATATCTAGTTCATTTAAATTATTAAATTATTTTAATATAATTTGTAACAGATGGCAGCGCGTTTCAAAAAAATAAAACTTTACTGCACATCTGCAGGCCAAGCCCAGTTATTTGACACCTCACTTTTGAAAATAGAACGAACTATATGTACATATACCTATGTAAATGCCACAAGAACCCAAATTTCCAACTTCAAACTTTATTTACAGTGAAAGTATGAAAGTTAACCAGAAGTAAATTGCATTTGTTTAGGTCCTCGACCTAGATATATTGCACCACCCTAATACGCGTTTGTCACTTCATGTAAAAGCACACAAACACATATATAAGTTACGGCTAACTTTCCAGCTGCTAACAATGAGCCCCACTGTACGGTAACTTAGTTGAGGGGAAACTTAACGAAAGTTACTGTGCGGTGGGCTACATCCCTTTTCGTTTTGTTAGCAATTTTTTACTTCTTAGAAGACAGCATGGAGATCACGTCAACTATCACACCACGTTCGGTAAGCCAACTCTTGCGTGCCACACTGTTCAAACTCATCGATATTTACAAATAAAACGACTTTTAATTTCATTGCGCTAAAACCACTGTGTCTTTTATTTCTTCTTATTTTCGTTACATTAACTTTACGCTGGTGCGCTCCATCTTCGTGCGACGCCACCTGCGTAAATATTGGTCTTCGAGCCTAAAAAGTAACCAAATTATACAGTCCACATAGCATCACATCTGAGTATTTCAACTGCCTCAACCGATCGCCACAGTTTTCCACATTGGTCACAACAGCATCACGTTCGTCTACGTCTACGACAACCTGAGTTTTTCGCACCACAACCAACGTGCCACAAGAGCTATATCAAGCGTTTTTTCTTCGGTTTGCTACACAAGCAGCGTTTTTTGGTTCATCGCTGTTCATCAAATCAACGTTTTGTATTGCATCACAGCATCACGTGTGCATCACAGCACCACTAGTGTCAGCAACACATTTTTTAATAAACCAGCATATCGCACTACACGGCATATAACAACACATTAAGGTACGTGGTTGAATTTCATTGCACTTGTGTGTACGAATCTTAACAAAAAAAAAAAACGCGCGTGAATATTTTGTAAAAATAAAAAGGGGAGAAAACTCAGTGCTTAATATTTTTCCGAAACTAAAAAAATAGAACATTTTCACGTTTATTGGTGTATCGGCTAACGTTAACGAATTGCGCGAACGTCCATTTTGATTCTTGATACTTTCTTTGTGTAAAAATACCAGTCGCATTTACCGAAGCACAAGATTGATAAAATTTATTCTTTTCTTGCAAAGCACAGAATTTAGTTTTTTTTCATTTTACTGGCTTTCACTTTTATTTGCATTTTATTAATCGCGTAACTTCAAGTATATTTTGCGAAACTCCTTTGGTTTCTTTTCACATTGCACTTGTCTATTACACTAAGTAACAAAAAAAAAAAATTTCTCAGTCCTTGGGATGTAATTGTTATTTCCTAGTCTGTTATGCCTTAAAAGTATGGAAACCACCTAATATTCCTCGGAAACTTTGCTTTTGTGACCAGGACAATGTGATTCATTAAAATATGCTAAAATTATGAGAAAAACGTGTTTGAGTCTTTCACTACAGAGAAAATCATACAGAACAGCACATATAAATCAAAACTAAATTTTATTAAAACTTCAGAAAACCAAAAACATAAAAGTAAATCAGAAGCGGGTGGTTTTTCGACATTTGCGTTTAAACTGCGAGTCACTTTCTCTAATCAATCCCCAAATGTAATCTCCCATCATGTTCTCA
>NW_016159286.1:47663-48992 GCF_001687245.7 Rhagoletis zephyria | reverse complement strand
GATTGCCTAGGAATCCCTGTACCACTGACATAAAACTCATCCAAGCAGCTTTCTCAACACGAGTGAGCTTCTTGGGGAATTCCTCAGACTCGAAGATTTTCTTTATTTGTGGTCCAACGAAGATACCGGCTGTAACTTTCGCCTCAGAGAGCTTAGGGAACAAGTCTTGTAGGTACTTGAACGCTGAAGAATTTTTGTCGAGAGCTTTGACGAATTGCTTTATAAGACCCAGTTTGATGTGGAGTGGTGGCATCAGTACCTTCTGGGGGTCCACCAAGGGCTCCCACTTGACGTTGTTCCTCCCCACAAAGTTATCTTGCGACAATAGCTGTTTTCTATACTTTTGGGACCTAACTGACTAGGAAATAACAATTACAACCCAGGGACAAAAACCTTGTTACATAGTGTTATTAGTGGCGCGCTTGTTCATATTGCTGATCACTTCACTGGGTTGTTTCCCCATTTATTTGTTTGTTGCACAAAATCACAGCCGCGCTTGAACAAACACAATTTTTTCATCAGAAATTTTAAATAAATTGCATATTGTGAATTTTAATTATTTACACACGTACATCACATTTTTTTATAAGTTGGGTGGCGAGTGACTTGCACATTTCTTCTGCATATACGCATATATACGTAATTACGTACTCAACAATTTCACTTGGCTGGAAAATAAATAAGTCATTACTTAAATACACAAATTATTTTTTTGTTGTTCTTATAAGAACTAGGCTTATTTCGGGCTAAGCGGTTAGTGGCAATATTTTCCTACAAATCGGGGATTTCTATTACTACAGACAAATTTCTTTTCTTTCGTCCAACTGAGTGGTCTTTGGTTGTCAAAAATGGATACCTTTATTCGTCAGGCAGATTCAGTAGCAGAATTCGAATCTGACTACAACTCTATGCAGCCATCAGAGCACACAAAACACTCCTTAACTTTCCAAAAGGATGAATTAAAGGCTCCGTGGGAAAAGGTAAAGGGGTCTTATGATGAGCTTTGCGCATCAAAAGAGCCCGAAACCAAAGACATTGATTTGGTTAGAAGGAACAGGTTGGGACGAAGCCGTATCTCCAAATACCTGGGATCGTTGGCAAGCATTTACGCATGATTACGCGGAATTAAACAACATCCGCATACCAAGATGGGTAGATTTCACGCAAACCGATAATGTGGAAATACATGGTTTTAGCGATGCTTCGGAAAAGGCATACGCGGCGACAGTTTTTCTAAGGGTTCAGACTGAGGATAAAGTTTTCGTCAACCTACTTATGGCAAAAACAAGGGTAGCGCCAGTCAAAACAATATCTTTGCCCCGATTGGAG
>NW_016159286.1:25626-46646 GCF_001687245.7 Rhagoletis zephyria | reverse complement strand
CATACTGTTATAGCATGTCATTGCTTCTTAGCTCAGCTGTTGTTTGCTGTTGTGTTTCTGCAGCATATTTTTAATACTGTTAAATCCTGCCTTGTATGAAAATGTATATAGCAGGGGTTAGCAAGGCCGAGGCCGAAAAGAGCCACATCTAAGTTCTAAATGCTACAAAGAGCCACAAAAAAAGAACAAGAAAAACAAAAATTTTATTTTTAAATAAAATTATTATTACAAATGAAAAACATTAATTTTATTATTATTCTATTGTACGTAAGATAGATATAAAAGAAAGTTCAAAAGATCCCTTTGGCGAAATTTTCAAAATCTGGTTTTAGGTCAGTTAAAGCCGTTCGTAACAATTCTGTTAAATGTTCGATAGTCAATAGGTACGTTCGTTTAAAATCTCCAGTAAAAAATGTCCAACAGCGAAATTCCGGCGAAATATCATCTGTCCTCTCACAAGAGAAAAATATCCACGATAGTACGCGAACAGAAAATTTGCAGAAACTTGCAAGTTAGACGAACAGCTGATAGAAATTTTGTTTACATTAACAGGTCTATTCTGCACGTTACCGAAGATCTTGTGACCGGAAAATTTTATTACCAAAAATTGTTACCACTTGTCACCGCGATTCGAGGTAGGTTGGTAATGCAGTGAAAATATTCAGCAACTCAGCTATGAAGATTTGTGGAAATTCCTGTATTGCATAATTCACGGGGCAATATTTTGTTACCAGCTTATGAGATGGTGACCAAATTCACCGGTTACAAGAGAGCACAGAATGCGAAAAAGGTTTAAAAATTGACAGAAACTTTAATTACCGGTTATAAAATTTATGTTACCAGCGCAGAATAGACCCGTCAAAAGTATAAAATTGAAAACAAATCCTGAATTCTTATCCTGACACAGTTCACTGACTAAACGAATAATTACTTATTTCTAACAGGTTTAATTAGTCGCATCCATTCCAAACCATCAAATTCAATTTAGGGATTTGCTTAAATTCCAGCCAGCTCTTCTTGTTCAGCTGTTTTCTTGTTGGCAAATTGCTGTGGGCTAAAATATGTATTTATATGTATAATATGTATGTATGTAAAATATGTATGTATATGTGTAATATGTATGAAATATGTATTTAAAAAAGTAAAAAGAGCAAAAATGTTCTAAGCAAGGAGAAAGTAAAAAGAGCCGCACTTTGCTAAGCAAAGAGCCGCAATTATCTCAAAGAGCCACGTTTGCCCACCGTTGGTATATATATTTTTAATTAGATAATTGTTTAATAAATTTTACTATAGTAGGAGCTTGCAAAATTCGGAAAATCTCTTCCCGTATATACAATGTAAATAATAATGCTGAATATGTTGCATGGTTTCCTTTTGTTGACATGCATAAATTTGATGCATGATTTGATTTGAATTTATTCGGCAATGTCTTCATATATCACTTTCAAACATGTACAAGCGACATGATATAAACTGGCACTTCCATGATGTGTTACATGTCGCTATGTTTTGTAGTTCAGGCCTTTAGTATCTATATATAATTGCTCAGTCATACGACTTAGTTAGGCCGATCTGTAGCAGCCTTAGAATTGAGCTATATATCAAACTAAAGTGCAAACTGCAGTTGCAGTTGACCGTGTTTGTCAAAAGTAAAAGTTATTAGGTATTATTCATAGTTTTAAAATTTATTTCACGAAAGCAAAAAATAAAAATAGCTTAGATCCCTTTCTTTTTTAAACACCTAGGAGGATATCACTGACCATTAAAAAGGACCCTGAATGACCGCAAACCTCAAAGCATTACACATTTTCACCTTCATTTTCCTATAATTTCTTGAAAAACCACTTCCTTGCTAAAGAGCGTTTGTATATATCAATTTTGAATAAATATTGATGAATTCCTTAGTCACACTGCTTAAAAAATCTGAAAGTCCGGTATATAAAAAATATAAATTCAAGGCCGTATTTAAGAAAAGCCTCCTTACTTCAACAATTTTTATGCGATTGCAATAAATGAGCTTTCAGGTTATTTACAAATGGATTTAATTCTAGATTGTGCTACATATTTAGAAATTGTGGAGATTATCGATGGTCAAAAGTTAAAAAATTAAGAGAAATATGGATTTTTTTTATTTACCCGATAAAAAATCCCAACAAGCCAAGTCCGACAACAAATTATTCAAAAGCTAATAAATCTACAAAATCTTATTTTCTGACCTAAATCGACAGGTCGCGACCTCTAAATGACCTTCAACAAATCTATCAAAATAGGCAGTAACACAAATAAAATTAGGGGTAGGGTCTTGAAATTAAAAAAAAAAACATTTTCGCCATAAATATGTATTAAAAGTAGTATATCGCCTATGCATACATATCATTGCAATACTTTGTTCCCTAGTCTTTTTCTTATTCAATGTTAAAAAAATAGTTCATTCGAAATCGCATTTTTTAGTTATACTCATAGTCTATACCAGTGGTCGGCATTCTAACACGTTCAAACGCAGCGTTGCCAGGTTGACGTTTTTAACGTCATTTGGACGTTTTTTGTGTAAAAAATGACGTTTTTTAACTTCCCAGTACTATTCTCTGTTACTAAATCTTGTAAGTAGAACTGATTTTGAATTATTTTCTTAATAAATCTTAACAAGCTTTGTTTTTTGCAGCAGCTGCTTGAAAAAAATATATATTCTTTGGACACAGATGACTTAACCCTTATAAAGAAAATGACACACCCGCATAAAGAAAATGACACAATTAGTCGCATGGGGCCCCTTATTGAAAATTTAATGAACGTAAAAAGACTGAAATATTGCTATGTTCCTTCTTAACAGAACGTAATTTAGCATTTTCGACAACATACCACTTAACCAAATGTTTACAAGAAAAAAATAGTATTAAAAATCAACGCGATTTTTTAGCAACTTAAAACTTGCACATTATTGCCCTGAAATTTAATGGGATATCAACCTGCATACTCAAAGAAATTCTAAAAAATCTGAATAAAAAGTTGAATCAGGTTTTTTATAATTTTTGCACATACTTTGAAATGTGAATTTATATTTTGTTTGTTATATAATGAGCTAGGCTTTTATGGAAAAATAATAAACGTTAAATAAACAAAAAAGAAAGAGCCAAAATCGATGACTTAATCAGCTGATCACAAGTGCATGTATAAAATGATTTTTATATTAACGATCTCAAACCAGTTTAGAATGAATTTTAAATGTGACAGAGCAAATGACGTTTTAATATCTATACCTTACGTACATATGTACCTTTGCATACAATAAAAGTTTAATAAGAACAATTCTTTGTGCATACATTTGAAAAAGACGTTTTTGGGTAGGAAATGACGTTTTTTCAGATAAAGAGGGACGTTTTCTCATGCCGAAGACCTGGCAACATTGTCCAAACGATTCAATAAGTGAGAGTGTGTGTGTTAAATGCACCGTAGCGCAAGTCCTGCAGAAGTCACTTAAGTGTCACTTACTGCTAGGCTATGTCCTAAATGATATCACCTGACGTTTATATGGAAGTCTTTCATTTTTCCTAAGTGACCATTGCATGAAATGTCATGCAGCTGGTCACAAGTGTCTCTTGCACGACATGTCATGTAGAGGGTCACAGGTGTCTATAGCATGACACATCATGTGTAGGGTCACAGGAGTCTCTAACACGACATGTCATGTAGGGGTCACAGGTGTTTCTAGTATGACATGTCATGTAGAAATAATCGTTGGTATATAAATAATAACGCTTATTATTTTAAATGGTTTTAAACATTTCTATTTTCGAACTTAAGACAAACGTTAAGTTGTTTTTTAATAAAAATAAGTTTTTATATATATGTTTATGCGCACACTGGCTAAATACATTGTAGGGTTTGTATTTGTGTTATTACCTTTTATTGTACTGTGTTCATTTCAACTTTGTAATTTTGGAAATTTTAGATTTATGTGATTTTTGTGGTTCGTCAATCAAATAGAAAATTTTCATTATTCAAACTTTTCTCGAATTGCTAACAACATAAAAATAAATTAAGTTTTGTTAACTTTCAATTAAAATATTTAAAAAAAAAATCTTTGGAATCAACTACACCCCTCTTCAAACGAACCGTCTGACCTGGAGCCGCTTACCCCAGGTCATTTCCTAGTCGGCGGGCATCTTCTTGCCCCACCCGAAATCGATGTAAACGAAAGTCCTGCCTCAATCGTAAATCGATGGCAGAAACAGGAGGCCCTACACCAGACATTCTGTAGGAGATGGAAAATGGAATACCTCACCGAAATGCAGAAACGCATCAAGTGGAAACATCCACAAACCAACTTAAAGCTAGGAGACCTTGTCGTCGTTAAAGAGGAAAACCTGTCACCAAACGAATGGAGATTGGGGAGAATAGTCAAGCTACACCCAGGTTCCGACAACCGAGTAAGAGTAGTCGACATCGAAACAGCTAAGGGAGAAATCAGAAGGCCAATTGCAAAATTGGTCCCACTTCCGCCCTACAATGAGAACAGCACAACCTCGCAGTAAACTTCTTACCTACTCTTCATTCCACTTCACAAAAGAAACCCATCTTTTCCACTTCTCTTCACCCTGCATCATCTCAAATCCCGAAGCGCATGGTTAAACATGCGTACCTACCGGAAGTTCTTTCGTTATAGCATAAGCATCATCACAATCGGCGATTATATCAGTGAGATATATTAAAACAAAAAAAGGTGATGGTTCTTACCCAGGAGCCCTGGGTCGATCTGGTAACACGGAACCGACCATCTCAGATCCTTTAATAGGTGATCAAAGTCATACGTTCAAAATGTATAGAGATGGCGAAATTGGTTCTAATTTTCTAAGTTTGAGCTGTGAGTTTTTAAATTATTACCTTGTTGATACCCACGCAAGAACCGCATTAACAAAAAAAAAACTGATTTAATTCAACATATATTTCTTTCAAGTATTTATACCTCCGTCCTTATAGCGCACTCGATGAAGCCGTATTCAAAAGTAAACAACATCTGCTATTTTTATACGACATTTCTCTGATAATTAATTAAATTAATTATTAGAGAAATTTTTATTGGAGTATTTAATGAACTTCGTATTAGACCTCTGCATGAGTTGATTCAAACTTCTAGCCAAACAGAGTACAGTAGATTTGAATTTTCTATTTTATATACAAACCACTCACAGTTTTGAATTTTTTAATTTATGAATATTCATTTTGTTTTAAACTATCGAATATAATCGCTTCATATTGAAAGTGATTTATCTAACAGAATTTAGGTTATATTTTGCATTCAATTTTTACTGGGATATTTAATTTGCATAATTTATTGCTGTATAAAAAAAAATGTAATACTTTTGCATTGAGTGATTTAAAAACATTAAGCTTGAGTAAGAGAAACAAATTCGAATGCGATAAAAAATGTACACCTCCCCAGAAACCATAAAAAAAAATTATGGAACAAGAAAATTAAATGAAAAAACACGATTAAAGAACTGAATGTAAATTTAGTAAAGCAAAATTTTAATAAATATGTGAACTGCTTAAGGTACTTAATAATGTATTTCTCCAGTACGCAAGCGTTTATGGATATTTGAAAAAGTATTCGCTGAACAGTTATCAGAAAAAGCGTTAACAAGTTCAATAAAAAGTTTTCTTTGAAACATAAATGTCACACTAATAGTTTTGGAAGTTTGACTGTAAACAGCGCATATCAGTAATGTAGAAAATTGAGGTTAGAACCTACTAAAAATAGGCCAACCGTACGTTTCCTTAACCTGACGGCAAATGGCAATTCTTATTAGTAATACACCATTAAAAAAATATTCACTCTCAGAGAACTACGCCAAATTAAATGAGAAATCAAATTTCGCTAGATTCATATAAATGCAAAAACAAAGAGACGGAATAAAAGTTGTCATGTCATTCATGTAGACTCATTGTCTATTAAAACTAAATTAATTATAGTGGAAACTTGAAGCGTGAACACACATTTCTTCTAAGGAAAAATATGAAACATTTTAATAACGGAATTTAAAATGGCTTTATAGATGTTGACTGAAGAACGAAAAAAAACTAAAATCGAAGTTCCCAAAATCTTATCTACAATTATATTTAGCTAGTTTTTGCCTTCAAATGGAAGAATGTGAATGAATGAATGAAAACCATTCAAACTCATTTTGGTTATAGTTTATGCTACAAACAAGTGTTTTCGTATTTTAATAGGAACGCAGCATTACATACATACATACATATGTACGTTTGTACAAATGTAAATAAAAAAAAATATTTTTGGATATTCCTAAACGAAATTTGTCATTTATTTCAATTCAATTTATTGTTTGAATATTGTTATGACGACACCCATATCAGAACAGTATTCACTCAAACTCAAAAAATTTGCGGGTAAACTCATTCATTGGTTTTTTATATGAATAATTCATATGCCGTTTTGAATGAATTCATGCAGCCCTCTACTTCGTATGCATGAAAAATTGTATTGTAGGGATTCAAATTAATAAAAATCAATGTTTTTGCTCGACGTTTGAATTTATTCAGTTTTCTATAAATTCAAATATTTCCATTCAACCGACGTTAAGATAATTGTTCTTATTTTCTAATTTGCTGCTTAATTGCTTAATTTTTTTTCTACAATTCCTATCAAACGAAGGCAGAAACCAGAAATGAAGTTTCATGAACTATGGGGTAGTTTTAAATCTACACTGCAGTCTCGTATGATCTTGTGAACTAAAGAAACATAAAGAACTTTTCTTTCCGACCGCTTCACACCTGAAACATAACGAAATTTGATTTTCCTTTTTAATGTGTCTGATTGGAGCGTATTATCCACTGGCGCATATTGGGAAAAATATTTTTATGTCAAAAAACCTGTCTACTCATCAAATCCCACCCGATTTTGATTATTCTCTATATTGTTGGTAAACATATGCTCACTCGCTTATGATTGTCATTGCGACACAATTTTGTTTTGATTTTTGTGAAGTTTCTTACAAAACTCAGGATTGCTATAAATTTTGACCCAGATTTGGTGTCTTCAAACTAAAAACAAAAGCACCATAAAAAAAACGCACCAAGCACTAAACTCTAAAATTTTCGCGTTTTGAATAAAGAAAAGCACTAAATTTAGTACGAAAAGCACCAATTTGGCAACAGTGATAAAGTATAACACTAATAATTTAATAATTACTACAAACTTACAGAAATTAGATCCGGTGCCTGTTCTCCATTGTCATGAGTGACTAAAGTATAACCTGTGCCTAATTTCTGGCAACGACCAGTACGTCCAATACGAGGTACATAGTTTTCAGATGAGTTTGGATAATCGTAATTGATGACATACAGCAAATCTTCTACATCCAGGCCAGGGGAGGCCACATCGGTGGCAATTAAAATATTCGATTTGCCGTTGCGAAAATCTTTCAACACTGAATCACGTTCAGGCTGGGACTTATCACAGTGACTGGAAAGTGGCGGTTTGGCCTGCGTTGCGAATTATTTGCAATATTTCTGCGACCCTTATCTTAGTTTCGATGAATATAATAATCTTGTCGTTGTTGTTAGCAGCATTATTATTGGTAGGTGCTGCTTCTTTCAGCAACTTGATAACCAGTTGTGGCTTCTCGGAGTCTTGACAAATTTCAACAATTTGTCGAATATTGTGATTAGCTGATAAGTTCATCGATTCAGTGTTTGTAGAAATATAACCCTTTAAGAAATCACCTGCCGGTGCCTGTGCTTCCTTGGGCCAAGTTGCGGACCACATTACCACTTTACGATCGGGTCTAATTAGCTCTATTATTTTACGGATTTGTGGCTCGAAACCCATGTCCAGCATGCGATCGGCTTCGTCCAATACCAAATAGGTACAACGTTGCAGGTTAATGTTCCGATCGATTGGTCGGTCTGGTGTGGTTTCTGGAGGTCCCGTTCAGTTTCCTACAATACGAATCTGAAAAATGGAATGAATGAATTGAATAACACTAATAATTTAACAGTTACTACAAACTTACCACGTGCCAAATCCAGAATGAAATTTTCAGTCATTCAGGAAGTTATTGCTGTGTCAAAACTTTGTCAAAGTTTGACATACGTGATTGGGCGAAATGCAAGCCTTCATAAATGTATGGCAAGCAGCACCATCTGGTTGTCAGGTGCACAACTTGATAATAAACTGCGAAAAAAAAAATTTATTTTGTGGTGCATGCTGTACAGTGTTGCCAGGTAATTGTAGTGAGAAAGCGTCAGTGTGGTTATCAAAAAGCGCCTTTTGCATGTAAAAATCGTCAACATGTAAAAAATTGTAATAAGCAGAACCAGGAAGCTAGCTTCTGATTGCTGTATATAAGAATAAAAAGTTTTACTTTGTTGTACGAATTTTTAAAAATTCGCATTTCCTTTAACAAAATATTTTTAATTGGAATAAAATCACAGTTTAATCTTCATTTCTTTCTTCTCAAACTGCAACTTCACTATTTGTATTAAAAACTGTTCATACTTACTTAGTTTCTACCTGGCAACACTGATGTACTATTTACTGGCTTAGCCCGGTCTCGAACACATAGTGAGGAAATTTTCTTTCGCCGTGCCAGGCCAAGTGGTGAAACTCACCACAAAACCACAAATGACACCTTTTACGAGATTACAAATTTCACGGTGTGTTCGGGGAAATAGTTATCGAAACATTTGTACTACATAAAGGTCTATTCGATGCAAAAGCAAATGTGATGGAATAAAATTTTATAACGATGGTCACCTTCCACAGATCTCTTTTATACCCAAACACGAAACCTTACGCTCAAAGTCATAGAAAATAAAGAAGACTTTAACCGCTTTTTAAATTGAAACTTTTTTATAAAAATGCCACTTTGTAGAGCTCTGTAAGTCTATTTATTTTTTAGGAGTAAGACCATTAGTCTATACTTAATACCGCACAAGTACGCGGAGACTGAAAGTCTGAATTGGCCCAGTTTTGTACTTCGCCAAGTCAAAACAAATTAAATAAATTAACAAATAGTATATATATATATCTGTACATAAGTATATCACACGTATATATAAAATGTGCTTTCACAAGACGAATCAAGGCTGCGTGCAGTCCTGCTGCATAAATATTGCCCAAACTGCCTCTCGCCGTTCCACCGCCTCGACATGTGCAGCAGCACGGATCGATGCCACCGATGTCCCGAAAAGCATCACACCTCGCTCCATCTCGATGACTGCGAAGACCAAAGGCACCCAGCGAAGGCGATCAACGACGGCGAGAGCTCGGACGGGGCACTCTCTGTCGACGTTACGGAGCAGGAGTTGGAGGGGTTAGAGAGGACAGACTCTTCCCCACATGAGCGACAAAAGCGCAACTCTGGAACTGGCACACCGAGACCGTTAGACCAGTTACCACCACGCGCGGGCGACGCGGAAACTCGTTCTTTCCGCTCGCAAACGCGTCAACAACACAACTGGCGGCAACACGGCGGCGCGGAAACCAGTCCTTTCCGCCCGTCATCACGATCGCAACGCAAGCCAAAACGACGCGACGGCGCGGAAACTCGTACTTTCCGCTCGTCTAAGCGATCGTCTAAGCTACGCAAAGCAGCACCATACCACAAAACTCGCACAAACGACAGCAACATTAATAGTCGTGCCTTACAACGTGCTCCACCGACCGGCTTCCGAACGGGCCGCCTACCTCAAAGTGCCATATCAACGCCGATCATTCGTGCGCTTATCCCCATCGCGCGACCGCAATAGTGCGGATTGAAGCAAGGGGCCGCCTTCATTTGGTCCGCGCAATGATTGACCCTTGCGCACCGAACTCATTGGTTGATTTGGAACTGGTGAGAGATCTCCAACTGGAACGCAACGGATCAGGACGTCTGCAGCGTTGCACGCTCACCATGCGAGGAAGATACGGCAGCTCCGACCGCATTACGACACAAGCAGTCGTGCTGGACCACCATATACGTCTGAGTCCACCGTCGAACCTGAACCCTAAGGTTGCGGCCCCCTTCCAGTACATGCAATTGACGGATCCGCAATTCTTTCACGCGTCACCAATACGTCTCACACTAGGCCTCGATTTGCATGCGGAGGTGATGGTGAGCGGGACCCCCCGTCTACCGTGGGTGGCCTGCTGGTCCAGGCGACCATATACGGCCTGGTTGTTTCCGGAACCTGCCAACCATAAACGTAGATATAAAAAAAACAAAACCACACATACACACACCCTCATCACACACACACACACCTTAAAATCTAAATAAAAAAGTGCATTGAAATTCCAAACCACGTCTGTTTCAATTAACGATGTCCTTTTCTCCACAGCCCCAGATGAGCCGGTCGCGACGAAAGCGTGAGCGAATAAGCAGATCCGCGCAGTACAAAATCCGCGCTACATAGTTGAATAACATAAGACTTTCCCCACGTGCGTGTGACGGTTGAGACGCGACTCCTTTTTTTCACAGCTTGCTTACCGCAAGGGCGCCGGTATGTTTAGGTCCTCGACCTAAATATATTGCACCACCCTAATACGCGTTTTGTCACTTCATGTAAGAGCACACAAACACATATATAAGTTACGGCAAACTTTCCAGCCGCTAACAATGAGCCCCACTGTACGGTAACTTAGTTGAGGGGAAACTTAACGAAAGTTACTGTGCGGTGGACTACATCCCTTTTCGTTTTGTTAGCAATTTTTCACTTCTTAGAAGACAGCAATGAGATCACGTCAACTATCACACCACGTTCGGTAAGCCAACTCTTGTGTGCCACACTATTCAAACTCATCGATACTTACAAATAAAACGACTTTTAATTTCATTGCACTAAAACCACTGTGTCTTTTATATCTTCTTATTTTCGTTACATTAACTTTACGCTGGTGCGCTCCATCTTCGTTCGACGCCACCTGCGAAAATAGCATTTTTGAATTTACCGTCCTCAAGTTTACTAAGAAACGAATTTTCATTTAAATCCGTCCGTAATTCTATTTTTGCACACATTTCATATGGAAGGAAAACACTGTGCGTAGGTAGCCTTTTGCTTAACTTAACATATAGGAAAATTTTTTTCCGGGAAGTGGACCAGGGACCGATCTATTCGAAAAAATCGTATTTATGGTTCGATTTGTTTGAAATTCGGTACGTGGCTAGCTTTTAGCTATGGTTAACATGCAGAATACTTTTTTCCGGGAAGTGGAGCAGGGACCGATCTATTGAAAAAATTGTGTATGGTTCGATTTGCTTGAAATTTGGTACGTAGGTAGCTCATTTCCTAGGTTAACATATATGATCCCTTTTTTCGGTAAGTGGACCCGGGTCCGATCTATTCGAACAAATTTTATTCATGGTGCGATTTGCTTGAGATTTGGTACGTAGGTAGATTTTTGCTTAAGTTAACATATAGGATACCTTTTTTCCGGGAAGTGGACCAGGGACCGATCTATTCGAAAAAATCGTTTTCATGGTTCGATTTGCTTGAAATTTGGTAGGTGCGTGGGTAACTTTTTTCAAGGGTAAATATGCAAAATACTTTTTTCCGGGAAGTCCACCAGGGATCGATCTATTCGAAACTATTTTATTTATGGTTCGATGTAATTGAAATTGCGTACGTGGGTAGTTCTTTGCCTAGACTAACACATAGAATACTTATTTTCGGGAAGTGGACCAGGGACCGATCTATTCAAAAAAATCGTACACAGGGTGTCTCAGAAGTAACCTGCCACACTTCAGGGGAAGGTAGGTGGGGGAGTGAACTCTCTGATAAACAAAAAATTTTCAGGTAAAAGTGTTACCGTTTTTGAAATATTTACATCTTTTTGAATTAAAAAAAAATCGTGCCTTTTCATGTATTTTCTTTAACTGCATCTACAAACCAGGCTATACTTAGTAAATTTTTTATGTTAAATAATTCCAGATAGTTGCTTCTCCATACTCAAATGCAATGTAGTTACAATATATTAAGCAACCATAATAAAATTAGGACTATTTTGGGATTTTTAACTTTTTGATATTTTCTTCCCCAAATTTGACTATCCCTGGTGAAAAAAATGTACTGAGCTATAACTTTACATTACCTTTAAAAAAATTGCTCATTAAATAAAGATTTCAGGAAGGTGCCACTCTTACTGTTTCGAATAGAAAAAAAAGTTTTAGCCGCTGACTTAAATTTAAGTTGCTCTTGTTACCGACCAATGACATGGTAAATAGTACAAAGGTGCATTATTACCCGCTCCTGATATTGTTTTATGTTACTTACTGGAATTCGGACTTGAGCTGTATCTATCAATATTTTTTGTGAAGGATGGGTTCACGTGAAATAAAATATACATGAGTTGTTTGAAGAAAAATTTATTCATTTATTGATAAAATATGCTCAAATTGGCGGCCTTCTACTCTAATATAAGCTCGGCAGCTTTTAAGAAAAAACGCTTTTAGATTTCTTAAACTCAATTGGGCTATCTCAGCAGCAGCTCCATTTATTTTTTCCCGCAAATGCCCTTCGTTTTGAATTGTTTTTGAATAAATGTTGTCCTTAAGACAGCCCCAGTAGAAAAAATCTAATGGATTCAGGTCTGGCGATCGAGCAGGCCACGTGATTGGCCCGTATCGGCCAATCCATCGGCGAGGATAAGTTTCGTCTAAATGAGCTCTTACTTCACGCCCGTGGTGAGCAGAGCACCCACCATTTTGCAGCCATAGTCTTCGCCGCAGGTTTAAGGGCACATCTTCTAAAAGAATTGGAAGCCGTTGCTGAAGGAACTTTATATAACTGTAGGAGTTGAGCGTCGGCGGCAGTTCCACAGGTCCCAATATCTGACAATTTAAAGTACCGCACCATAAGTTTATTTTGTACTGGTACTGCGAACGATCTTATCTCATTTCGTGAGGATTGTCTATCTGCCAACTGTGAAGGTTATGTAAATTAAAATAACCATCACATTTGCATGATGATTCATCGCTCCAAATTATTTTATTACAAAAGTTTGGGTCTGATTCATGCATTCGCAACATTTCAAGGCAAAATCTAACCCTCGACATGTAATCTCTTTCTTCTAGAGCCTGAACACGTTGAATGTGGTAGGGATGAAATCGATGGTCTTTGAAATCGAGAGCTTTGTGAACTGTAGTTTTTGNTAATAATGTACCTTTGTACTATTTAGCATGTAATTGGTCGGTAACAAGAGCAACTTAAATTTAAATCTATTAAATACATTCTAGCGTGTCTTAGTCCTTTGCCCACAAAAGCGGCTATAACCTTTTTTTCTATTCGAAACAGTAAGAGTGGTACCTTTCTGAAATCTTTATTAAATGAACAATTTTGTGTATGTAATTTAAAGTTATAGCTCAGTACATTTTGTTTTCACCAGAGATAGTCAAAGTTGGGGAAGAAAATATCAAAAAGTTAAAAAGCCAAAAATAGTCATAATTTTATGATGGTTCCTTAATATATTTTAACTACATTGCGTTTGAGTATGGAGAAGCAACTATCTGGAAGTATTTTACATAAAAAATTTACTAAGTATAGCCTGGTTTGTAGATGCAGTTAAAGAAAATACATGAAAAGGCACGATTTTTTTTTTATTCAAAAAATGTAAATATTTCAAAAACGGTAACACTTTTACCTGAAAATTTTTTGTTTATCAGAGAGCTCACCCCCTCACCTACTTTCCCCTAAAGTTTGACACCCTGTATATTGTCCGATTTGCTTGGAATTTGGTACGTAGCTAGCTCTTTGCCTAGGTTAACACATAGGATACTTTTTTTCCGGTAAGTGGACCCGGGACCGATCTATTCGAAAAAAATATTATTTATGGTGCGATTTCCTTGAAATTTGGTACATAGGTAGATTTTTGCTTAAGTTAACATACAGGGTAACTTTTTTCCGGGAATTGAACCAGGGAGCGATCTGTTCGAAAAAATCGTATTTATGGATCGATTTGATTAAAATTTGGTACGAGGGAAGCTGTTTTCCAAGGTTAACATGCAGAATACCTCTTTTCCGCGAAGTGGACCAGGAACCGATCTATTCGAAAAAATCGTATTTATGATTCGATTTGCTACAAATTTGGTACGTAGGTAGCTTATTGCCTGTCTTAACATATAGGATACCTTTTTTCTGGTAATTGAAGGTTTTGTTTTTAATTTTGCAATACTTGGGGTGTGCACCAAAACAACAATTCTTCGCGGCGCAGCTTGGCTTTTATTTCATCATTATCATAATTGCGTGTACATTATTATTCATCTGAAGGGCATATCTAGTGGAATAAAATTTTAAATACTGATGATGGTCATATGGCAAGTTGTAACATATAACGAGCAGATTGCGAGTTTTCGTTGAAATCTCTTTTTGTTATTAGGTGATTATCGTCGCCTGCTTGAATGTAATTATATATATGGGCATATACGAGTTTTTGCATACCATGATTTAAGTTCATACAGATATTTAAAACGTGACCGAAGATGCCAGTCTGATCGAAGTGAACCCATCTAATTTTCCTTAGAGAATCTTACGCTATAAAGTAGCGATATTTACTTTTACAAAAGTTCTTAAATCTAAATACCTAACTAAACAACTGCGCATACACTTCCATTGTGTTTTGCAGATATATTATGCTGATCAGGTTACCAGATGTTTTAAACAATCATTTATATGGAAAAACGTCGAAACAATTCGATTGACCATAAACATGCGAGTACAATTGCATAATGATCCATTGGCACGAGTTTTTTCAAATCAATTACTGGATATTGGTAGCGTCGAAATCGAACTGCATCCAAATACACAATGTATCGAACCACCAGACATTTTCTGTTCTGTTGTTCATTCAAAAAACGAATTAACTGAGAGTGTATTTCCAGATATTCGTGTAATTTTAGCAGCAAAAAATGCCTATGTTGACGAACTTAACTGTCAAATACAAAATTTGTTGCCAGGCAATCTGATAGATTTTACGAGACCATCAATTTTCCGATTGAATTTTTGAATTCTCTGGATATGCCAGGAATGCCGCCCCACAAACTTCGACTGAAAATTGGTTCACCAGTCATTCTTTTGCGTAACTTAAATCCACCAAAGCTATGCAACGGTACACGAATTACCGGAAACATACTTGAAGCAATGATATTGACTGGAAAGTTTAAAAGAGAAGTTGTTCTGTTAGTTCGAATACTTATGATACCACCAGAATTTCATTTCATTTATTAAAAAGTAATTAGTACAATAAGATATAAAATCTTTTATAGCACAACATACAAATATTAAAGTACAAAATTTGAGACAAAATTTAAGTCATATTACTTGGTGAATTTATATAAAATGTATTTAATAATCTTATAAGGAAAAATAAGTTTAAAAAAAGATAAGCGATATAAATAGAATTAATGAAATAAATTACAGATGATGATTAAAACATTGATTTAGATGGCTAGTTTAAACCTAATTTTGAGAAAAATAATTATAAATAACTTGTCTGTAGTTGCTTTGGTTCATAATGTTCTTCGTAGCCGCCGGAATGGAGTTCCATATACGTATGGCATTGAGGAAGAACAGCCTTGTTGAACTCACATAATTATAATTAAAGTCTGGCACAACCAAATTACATGAGCGCGCAGATTTGAAAAAAAAACAAGTTTATTGTATAAGTAAGTAGGTGTCTTTGTTGATATCAGACGATATAAGACTATGCAGCTTCTAGCTTTTAGGTAGTCAACTATTAGTCTGTTCCAATAGCAGTCCGGTTTAAAAGATTTAGTCAGAACTTACAGGAAGTCGTTCCTATTGACATAAAACCTCTAAGTGGGAACACTTTTGAGAGAGTAACTGAGAAACTGTTCCTAGTCAGAGGTTACAGGATTTAGTCCGGAGTTTCTTTTCCTGTAAGTTTATGAAAAGTGTCAAACGATCAGCTGATTTGCATGTGCAAACAAAAGCAATAAACGGTGGAAGCAAAGAACCTTATATTTGTAAAAAAATGGAAGTAAACAACGAAATGTTTGAATATGTATAGATTTTAATAATTATTTAGTGATATTTCAGCCAAATCAGTTTTGTACAAATGACATGTAAACAAACCGACTCACGTTTTTACAGGAAATAGTGCTTTTTGCGTTCCCGTGCCCTTCTGCATCTGTTCTCCTTTTACTCTCACTTGAGAGAGTAAAATTGTAGTTTGACCGTTCCACAGGTTTTAGTCCGAAGTTCAAAAGAACATACTATATGTTACAGCCTAACAGCCGAGTTCTCCAAGCAGAGATGTGATCATATCTACGCAAACCATAAACGTAGCGCGTGACGTGATTGAAGACAACATCAATTTTGTGAGCAGAACGTGAGACTAACTTACTATCAATACATGTCATATTCGAGTTTATAATAAAGCCAAGATTTTTAATTTTATTAACGGTTTTCAAAGTAGTTTTACCAATGCAATGTGGAGGAATTTTGTCACTAGGGAATTGTTTTTTTTTGAGATTGGCAACACATACGATTTATCAGCATTCAAACAGAGTCCATTGGTAATGGTCCAGCACAAAATGGATGCAAGATCACTATTAACTTTACGAAAAAGATCACCTAGATTACTAAAACTATCAGACAAATATAACTGAAAATAATCAGCATATGCATGCACACTTACAAATTTATACACAAGAAACACATCATTAATAAAAAGACTAAATAGCAAGGGTCCAAGAATGGAACCCTGTGGAACACCAACACTTACTATATCCCTTAACTCCGATACTTCATGTCCAGTGCTTACATATTGAGATCTGCCAGCCAGATAACTTTTCATTATCGATAAAGCACTATTACTGAAGCCAAAATATTCTTTTAGTTTAAAACATAGCAAAGTGTGATCAACCGAGTCAAATGCTTTGGAGAAGTCAAGTAGGCAGAGCAGCGTTAATTGGCTTTTGTCATAGGGAATACGAATGTCGTCAAGTATTTTTAATAGCGCAGATGAACAACTATGCTTAGCTCTAAAACCCAACTGGTAAGGCGAAAGGAAATTTCTTCGAATTACATGAGAATTAATTTGTTCAGCTAATATGCTCTCAAAGACCTTAGACAGGGCAGGTAATATACTTATCGGCCTCAAATCACTAGAAGAGTTAGGAAATTTATTTTTTGGGACGGGCTTTACTGCGGCAACTTACCACAAATCAGGGAAATAAGACGTCGTTATACAATGATTTAAAACATGTGTAATAGCACTTAAAACAAGAGGTGGTATTATTTTAATAAATTTGATCGGAATTCCGTCTACACCAATTGGACTTAATCCTAAAAATACTTCGCTTTACATCTCCGTCAGTAACATCTGAGAAATCAAAGGGTTTCCCTGAATAACACGCAGAGCCACAGGACACAAAATTAAGACTTGCACCATACACCGGACTTTTAATAAAGGCATTATTAAGGTAATTTGCGTCAAGGTTGAAATTTGGTTCCTTNTATGCATGCACACTTACAAATTTATACACAAGAAACACATCATTAATAAAAAGACTAAATAGCAAGGGTCCAAGAATGGAACCCTGTGGAACACCAACACTTACTATATCCCTTAACTCCGATACTTCATGTCCAGTGCTTACATATTGAGATCTGCCAGCCAGATAACTTTTCATTATCGATAAAGCACTATTACTGAAGCCAAAATATTCTTTTAGTTTAAAACATAGCAAAGTGTGATCAACCGAGTCAAATGCTTTGGAGAAGTCAAGTAGGCAGAGCAGCGTTAATTGGCTTTTGTCATAGGGAATACGAATGTCGTCAAGTATTTTTAATAGCGCAGATGAACAACTATGCTTAGCTCTAAAACCCAACTGGTAAGGCGAAAGGAAATTTCTTCGAATTACATGAGAATTAATTTGTTCAGCTAATATGCTCTCAAAGACCTTAGACAGGGCAGGTAATATACTTATCGGCCTCAAATCACTAGAAGAGTTAGGAAATTTATTTTTTGGGACGGGCTTTACTGCGGCAACTTACCACAAATCAGGGAAATAAGACGTCGTTATACAATGATTTAAAACATGTGTAATAGCACTTAAAACAAGAGGTGGTATTATTTTAATAAATTTGATCGGAATTCCGTCTACACCAATTGGACTTAATCCTAAAAATACTTCGCTTTACATCTCCGTCAGTAACATCTGAGAAATCAAAGGGTTTCCCTGAATAACACGCAGAGCCACAGGACACAAAATTAAGACTTGCACCATACACCGGACTTTTAATAAAGGCATTATTAAGGTAATTTGCGTCAAGGTTGAAATTTGGTTCCTTTTTGCCATACACACGCAAGCTTTTAAGATTGCACCATAAAGTCTTAGGTGGAAGTTCAGGATTAAGTTTTGACTTAAAAAATTTTAATTTTTCCATTCTTATCAGCCTAGTGGCCATGTTTCTGGCTGATTTGTAATTTTCCCAATTTGCATCTGTTCTATTCCGCTTCCAAAGGCGGTAAGTTTTATTGTGGGCCTTAATAGCAGCCAGAACTTTGCTTTTACACCATGGGCATGACTTGGACTTACTTTTGCACAAACTAATAGGTACAAATTCATTGTAGGCATCTAGTATCTTTTTATTTAAAGATTCAAGTTTCTCATTCACAGTAGTATAACACCAACATTCATTCCAACTAACACAAGACAAAGCAGAAAGTAGTTTGCAATTGTCAACAAATCTATAGTCCCTAAATGTAAAAGTGGTATCCGTACTGGAGCGGTCAAGTTTAAGGTCAAAGGTACAAAAAATTAAATCATGGTCAGATAAGAACGATATTTGGTCAAACTTTAGTAAAAAGGCAGTGTCAGAGATAATAAAATAGTTAAGTAAGCTAGAACAACAGTTTTTAGCATATCTTGTCCGTACACACATATTGACAACAGAGAGGCCAGCACTAGCTACATCATCTAACAGACCAACAATATACGAATCACGAACAAGAAGATTAACATTGAAGTCACCACACACAATTATAAGTTGCGATCCCGTACGAGTCCGGACTAGTCAGAAATAGTCAGAATCAGTCAGATTTTACTGGAAATCGATGCCGTACTCGGTTCTTTGACTATTGAGAGCACAAAAAAGAGTAAATACCGTTCTCTCTCTGTCAGAAGTCACCAGTTTTGGTCCGAGTGGTGTCAAACGATCAGCTGTAGTATATTTGGCAACCAAATTGTAAGCAAAAGAAAAGTGCACTCTGCTAGTTCATGTTGAAAAGTATTTAATTACTTGTTTAAGTGGATTCTAATGAATTTGAAAGTATTTTTGGTTATTTACATGTGCGAGCAGAGTGTGTTTACATACAAAATAAGCAAAAATTTACAACCAAAATTTGGAGGTTATGTTGAAGTTGACAGAAGTTACCATTTTTTACTAGAAAGCGATCCCGTACTTTTCAATGTTACTCTCTCGCTCTCAGCGAATTTTTATTTTTTGACTAGTCCGAGTCCGAGTAATACGGGATTGCACCTATATTATCATAGTCAACAACATAAGACGATACGGTGGCAAAGAATGAATTAACACTTAAGGTTTTATGGGGATTATAAACATTAGCTAATAACACTTTGAAAGTAAAATTATATAACTCAACCAGTAGATATTCAGTACCAGGACAGTCCGATTTTAGAATAGGCCTCATATTGATGTGATTTTTACAATAAATTACTACACCTCCTCCCTTTTTATTCATCCTGTCGTTTCTTATGAGTTTGTAATTATCTATATATTAATACGCTAACATAAATTTTGTCACCGTTCGTTTGGCGATTCTATCGAACCGATTTCAAAACCAAGAATACCGTTGGAAAGGCATTTTTCCGTAGTTGAGCAGAATTTTAATGGTTTTACAATCNATCTACTGAATTTGGTTGGTTCAACGAAGCGAAGTTTATGGAATTTTCAAATTATATCGATTTATTGAAATTTCAAGGTTATATTAGCTTATCGATTTATCACTGCTTATCGCATTTAATCGTCTTAACAGAGTGTAAGGAGTTATCAAGATGTTTAGATAGTTTTCGAAAAATGTGGAAATGTCAAAAGTAAACATTTATAAAGGTATCCAAAGTCTTTACATTTTTGAGTTATCGAAATTTATCGAGCCATCGAATTTCACAGTTATCGAAATTGGTCGAGTTAACGAATTTAGTTGAGTTATCGAATTTTAGTGAAATTCATCGAACTATCCATATGTATCAAATCATTGAAATTTATCGATAAACTTGAATGTATCGGGTCAATTCCAAGTCCTGCCGAAGTCCTCCAAAGACCTTCTCAGATAAAAAAAATTTAGTTACGTTTTAGCAGCAGATTTTCCGGCTAGTTAATTTGTACCGTATAAGTTTTTCTACGTGTTAAGATAGAAAACCTCTCCAAGGCTTCTAAAACTAACGCCCCAAACGCCCCCACTGGGAAGGGGACAGTCCCCGCTGTCTAAAAAGGCGTACTCCTCCTTGGGCTCCTCCCACAGTCCCCTAGGGAACCGTTTGAAAAAGGGGGAAAAACGGAATTTTCTTAGGCAAACTGAGCAGTTTGAAGTGGAATATGACCCAACTAACAGAAACCGTGGGATTTTTTAATAAAAGAAATTATGCCAAATTAGATATCGGGTGATTTTGAATAAAGAATAAAAAAGTTAATTAAAGATAGAAAAAACAAGTTTTTATAAAAAAAATGTTCTTTTTAACAAATGTATTTTTGCGTAGAATTCCTTTCTGCGTAGGCGGCCTTCGGCCGCACTTAGGGATTATAACCCTCAGGCAGTAGAATACTCCTTTCTGTGTTGCCAAAGAAAGGGGCTGAACACCTCTTGCAGAGAACACCTTTCTGCGTAGGCGGCCTTCGGCNCTTTCTGTGTTGCCAAAGAAGGGGGGCTGAACACCTTTTGCAGAGAACCCCTTTAGGGATTATAACCCTCAGGCAGTTAAATTCTCCTTTCTGTGTTGCCAAAGTGAATTCTCCTTTCTGTGTTGCCAAAGAAA
>NW_016159286.1:17781-25558 GCF_001687245.7 Rhagoletis zephyria | reverse complement strand
AACACCTTTTGCAGAGAACACCTTTGTATATTTTTAATGCTTACTGGGTTATATCCTATCTTCTTTTGTCTCTCATTCTTTTGCATATTTTGGAGTTTGACAGCTGAACTCCGCCATTTAATTTGCATATGCAACCAAAGTCAGACGCGTGATTTTGAAGGTGTTTTTATTTAATAAATTGTGATTAATTGATTAATATTAAAGTCGTAAAGCAAGTCATAACTAATCGAGTAAAGTGTAAAGTGAAGGGGAATACAAAAATGTATTGGTGAAGTGGCTGCTTTAAGGAGAATAGGAGTGATAAATGTACGCTAAATTCCGAATTTTACAAAAAAGGCATATTTCTAACCAGATTTGTAAATAAATTAGTGACCAAAATTTACAAAAGTGAGTGTTAAAATAATGCGTAGACTCTTGACTACAAGTGGCGGAATAGCCCGAAATAGTTGTGAGCGCTACTAAACCCCACCCAATACATGAACCAGAGCAACTACGTTAAAATAAGAAAATTTTAAGATGTAGAAAAAAAAACAGATTTAAATGGACCACCTTTACATAAGAGAGCTTAAGAGGGAGAAAATATATTAGGTTAAGACAATACCACAAAGCTTTAAACATAACTAACATTATCATTTTGATAAATAAGCAAATCATCCGGAGTAGAGATTTTTACAGCAGCAGAATCTTTGCATACTCTAACATAAACTGCACCTCTCAAAGTAAATGTAGATGTCAATTTATCTGCTCGCCTCTATTTCACAGCCACTTGTAAAAGCTTTCTGTTTTCCACTGGCTTTCGAATATTTTTAATTGAGCCTCAAGCCCAACCACATTAAGAGATATCACAAATTTCGTTCTCTTGCGATGTTCACTGAAGGCACGAAGCGTACGGTTACGGTCGAGAGGGCTGTGGAATTTAACAATAACAACGTTGCTTACTTTATGCTGCGAACGTCCTATCCGAAAAATATCGCGTATTTGAGGGGCCAAGAGATAAATAGACAAACAGACTTGATTAAAAATACTCTTTAAGTTTTACCCCTCAACGTACGGTACTCCAAAAATAACAGCGGCAGCAGCAAACTCCGTCGTTTTCGCCTTCTGCACACTCTTCAACTCACTCTGGAGTTTATTGACTTGACTCTCAAAAGCTTCTACTTTATTTTCCAGCAGAGTAATGCGCTTATCGTACTCAACCAAGAATGATAGAATACAAGATTGCGCCGATCAGAGAGGATTTTTGAGAACAACTTTTGTGTGACGTCCCACTGGTGCAATTGCGAGAGAGACATGCCAAAACGTGAGCAAGAATGGAAGACGAAGAAAAAATGTTGCAAAGAAACCGTAAACAAGTTGCCCCAGTGTGACGTCATGCAAACCACGATTCTGTCAAATTCGTTAAGAGAGGAATAGCGGTCCGAGATCGACACAACCTTTGTATTCTCTCAATCGTGGGACTCAACAGCTCTCACAGTAAGAGCGGCAACTTCCCCTTCAATTCTGCTTACAAGTTTATTCTCAAGTTTCGCTATCCTACCAGACCAGCTGTCAAACAGCGACTGCAGCTTATCTGATTCTTGTTGTATTTTCTCCTCCAGATCACGAAGCGCTGTGAGAACTGTTGCTAAAACTGCACATGGAGACATTACTCAGCAAAGAAATTTGTTTACCAGAAAACAAACGAATGAAGCAATAGAAAATTTGCTTAAAACTTTTTGCACGCAATCATAAGCACAACGAGTACTTAAGCTTAAAATTCTTTAATATTTTATGCTCAGCAACGAGTGTTCTATACTTATTTCACCTGCTGTATATTTAATATTATTTAATTTCCACAATATATAGTTTTGAAAGAGGAGCAACAAAATTGCATGACCGAACTCCACGACAGCTTGAACGATTTTCTACAATACCTTTCAAGAGGCTACAATTTCCGATACGTTTCGCTTTCGCGGTGACAATAAATAAGTCACAAGGGTAGATCGTGTATGAAACGCCAGATCATTGGAAAATCGCAAGAACTTCTTCAGGGACATAATGCTTTCGTTAGGTTATTTAAGACTGCAATGAAAGATATGCCTTCTGACGACCACAAAACCATAATTGGTGCAGATAAATGTGCCACTGGAAGTTGTCAACGTGAATTGTTGGTAAAATGTTTCGACGAAAAAATTAATTTTGGGCGGGATGAAGTTCGCCGGGTCTGCTAGTAAATATACATATATAATGATGATGATCATGTTTGGCAACCGTTTTATGACCATTCATCCATATCACATTGATCAATATCTGTTTCGTCCTCTTTATCGGAATTTTCAATTTCAGCATCGTCTACTTCATCTGACTGATCTGGGGGGGGATTAGGTTTATTCGTTGTATGGAAGAAACCCTCAACACGTTTGCTAAAAAAAGAAAAATATTAGAAAATGAACGGTCATATTTAGCCTTGGACTTGCACATTATTGCATGTACTAAAATTGAATGTATACATACTCAAAAAAATTTCAACACTTCTGCCGGTCGGTCAGTGACTACGCGTATCTACATACCATATAACCAGCGTTGCCAGGTTGCCGTTTTTAACGTCATTTGAACGTTTTTGAATCCTGTTGACGTTCGGACGTTTTTTGTGTAAAAAATGACGTTTTTTAACTTCTCAGTAATTTTTTTCTGTTACTAAATCTTGTAAGTAGAACTGATGTTGAATTATTTTCTTAATAAATCTTTACAAGCTTTGTTTTTTGCAGCAGCTTCCTCAAAAGGTATTTATTCTTTGGACACAGATGACTTAAATATGATGCAAACCAAGCGTACGCGCATTTTTTTGGATTCTTGGCTGGTTTTGTGAACACTTGAGGTTAAGAGGTTTATTGCAATGTTTGCAATTGCACATTAAAAGCCAAATCAGGAAGAGCTGATCTATTGCAACACGCACGCTCGCAACAGCAACCAAAAAAAACTGTAGCAGCATAAAAAGTCATAAAAAAGTAGGCGACTTTCTTAAGGCTTCATTGAAAATGTAGTGAACGCAAAAAGGGCTGAAATATTGCTATGTTCCTTCTTAGCAGAACGTAATTTAGCATTTTCGACAACCGACCATATAACCAAATGTCTACAAGAAAAAAAAAATATTAAAAATCAACGCGATTCTTTAGCAACTTATAACTTGCACATTATTACGCTGGAATTTAATGGGCTATTAAGCTGTATACTCAGAAAAATTCTTAAAACTCTGAATAAAAAGTTGAAAATCTAGCTGAAACTGTGCAGATTTTTTTTGTAATTTTTGCACCAAGTTTGAAATGTGGATTTATATTTAGTTTGTTATATAATGAGCTAAGCTTTTATGGAAAAATAATAAACATTAATTAAACAAAAGAAAAACAGCCACAATCGATCAAAATGTTGATGACTGAATCAGCTGATCACAAGTGTATGTATAAAATGATTTTTATATTAACGATCTCAAACCAGTTTACAATGAATTGTAAGTGACATATATACGTATATATGTCGACTACATATGTACGTGTGTAACCCTACTCCTAAACGCCTCTCTCACATTTCGCCTCTTATACTCAGAGATAGGAGCTCGAAGTGTGGGTGGTGAATAAGTAAGCTTATGTTTAGGAAATCATTATTGTTTAAGCACTTGAAGTGAATTAAAGGTCATACAATTTCAGTTAAACCTAAATCTCGTGTGTTTATTTTCCACTGGCGCAGTCGGTGGGATCTGTGAAAAAGATCCTTTTAAAACGAACCTATGTTCATACTATGTTCTAATCGCAAAAATTAAATATTAAAACAACTGCATATTAAAACAAACCAAAACTAATTTCTTACGTGAACTTAAAAAATAATTTATGTGAGTGATTCAATAAAGATTTGAAACAATTATAATAATAAATAAAAGTGTTTTCTAACCTAAGCTGTTAAACAAACTTAAAATAAAATAAGCAAAAAGAAAAATATTAGTACAAAACAAAAAGACAGTTCTTAATTTTCATTATTATATTTGAATGACCTCTGGTTGCCTTTAATTGATTTCGGTCGACTTTCAATTGACCTTGATCTCAAACCAAAAACCACAAATTTGAGTGCAACTTAGAAAGTAAGAGAAGAACTCATAGTTTAAACTTAAAAAAAAATGTATGAGTGATAATTCATTTAACAGTCGCACTGAGTGAAACAAATAAAAATAGTGCAAACAAAAACTAAAAACTAAATAATAGCAACAAGTGAGTGCATAAACAACAACAACATAATTGTGCGCTATACTTTTGAACACCAAGCAGTCGGCATACCTGCATTGTTGTTTGTGTTGTAATTTACAAACGTGAGAAACAAAAATAAGTTTGAAGCAGAGAGCAATGCTAAATAACAACAAAATAACTTTTTGTTTTTGTCTTTGAGAATAGACTATTTAATTTTGTTTGCATTGTGTTGTTATAACAAACATATATTCGATGCGATGAGAAATTTAAAATTTAAATTTTAAATACTCCGCACATTCCAATATACAAAGAGCAATAGATGGACTTAAGTAAAGAGTTAGAAAATGAAATGAGTACTTAAGAATATTAGATATTAACGCTGAAACAAAAACAACAAACATGGCTGAAGCACAACAAATAAGAGAGCTTGTGATGCAAAATATTAAATTAATTCAGCCTTTTGATGGTGATGCTAATTACTTAGCACTGTATGTCGATAGCATTGATTCCATAATGCCTGTGGTTGCACCAACGCAACCGGCTGAGCGAGCATTTTATTTCAACTGCATCTTACGAACTTTACGAGGAGGAGCTTTAGACGTCATAAGAAGGGAGCAGCCGTCAGATTGGTCCACGTTAAGGGAACTTTTAGTTGATGAGTTTGGAGAACACACTCCAATTTCGACTCTTATTTTACAAGTTAGTAATATAAAATTTAAAGGTAGTGTACGCATTCTTTGTGAAGAAATAAATAACGCAATTTGTAGAATTAAAGATTGTATTAAATTAAAAAATGAAAGTAGTGCAACTAAAACATTTTTGACAAATGAATTAGAACAATTAAGTATCAAGACTCTCAAAACAGAATTGCCAAACCATTTAACTGCGTTGATAAATGCAAACTTAGCCACTAACGTAAAGTCTGCAGTTAAAATTTTGAAAGAAAATGATGCTTATGATTATGAATATAAACGAGATGTAAAAACTAACCCACGCGCTCCCCATTAACCTAATAATAACAAACTTCATAAAGGTGGATTTGATAAATACACTTTACCCGATAGAAATCATCTTTGTCTACCTGTAATTAGCAACAACTTTCATACACAGGGAGTCCCATCCAGTAATACTACTTTAGGCCAAAATCAACCCAGACAGGTGAATGTTAGCCAACCCAGTCAACAAAATCATTGTACCCACTCATTCAATAGTCCGATTACATATACCCCAGGCAATGCCCTGGAAACAAGTTCATTACAAACACGAGTATCTCATCCCGTTGGCTCAAATCAATCAAGAATACGAAGATACGGTCAACCTGAGCCAATGGATCAGGATACTTCAAATTTTCAATTAGAAGCCTCGGAGGACTACCCTCGATTAAATTGACACTAAATAATAAAGAAATCAAATTTTTAATAGATACGGGTTCATCGGTAAGTTTAATTAAACCATATGTATTAAGTAATGAAGCTACAAAAGTAAAACCAATTATTTTAAAAACGGCAACAGGTAAAGTTGTTCTAGACAAAGTGCAGGAAATAATTGCTTTTACTAAACATAATTTAAAATTCTATGTGTATACATTTTCTGAAAATTACGAGGGACTTTTAGGTTTTGATATACTTAAGAAACTGAACTCGAAAATTAATTTGCAAAATATGACTATTAATTTAAGTGGAAAGCTTTATTCATTTTGTAATAACAATAATTCGGTAGATCACTTTAGCAGTAATTTAAATGTTATGAATGATGACAACGATGAAACTAAATTTAGACTAAGCCACTTAAATATTGAGGAATATAAAGAGGTCAAAGGCCTATTGACAAAATTTAACCACATTTTTTATAAGGAAGGAAATCAGCTAACTTTCACCCACAAAATAAAACATAAAGTCAAAACCGTGCACGAAGACCCTATCTACGTAAAGTCTTATCGATATCCGGAAGTGCACAAGGCGGAAGTAGACAGGCAAATAGCGGAAATGCTGGAGCAAAAGATTATTTGCCATAGCGATTCTCCGTACTCTGCACCGCTGTGGGTTGTACCTAAGAAACTGGATCAATCAGGGAAAGAGAAATGGAGAATAGTTTTCGACTTTCGTAAGTTAAACACAATAAAGATAGACGATAGGTACCCGATCCCGAACATGGATGAAATCTTAGACAAGTTAGGTAAATGTATGTACTTCTCCACTTTGGATTTGGCTCAGGGCTTCCACCAAATCGAGATGGACCCTGCTGACAGAAAGAAAACAGCATTTTCTTCGCAAGGAGGGCATTACGAGTTCTTGCGTATGCCATTTGGGCTGAAAAATGCCCCAGCCACATTCCAAAGGCTGATGAACACAGTATTGGAAGGGTTAATTGGTAAAAATTGCATGGTGTATCTAGACGATATTGTGGTGTTTAGCACGTCACTTCAGGAGCATATCGAATCGCTCGATAAAGTTTTCCAAAGACTGTCTGATGCTAACCTTAAAGTACAGCTTACCAAGTCTGAGTTTTTAAAACATGAAACAGAGTTTTTGGGGCACGTAGTAACCCCGTCAGGCATAAAGCCAAACTCGAATAAAATTAAGACGATTTTAGATTATCCTGTACCCCAAACGGAAAAAGAGATCAAACAGTTTTTGGGTTTGGCGGGTTTTTATCGCAAATTCATTAAAAACTTTGCAAAAATTACCAAACTGCTAACAAACTGTTTGAAAAACGGTAACAGGATAAATGCTCAAGATGACACCATTAAAATTTTGATAACTGAAGATCCTATATTAGTGTACCCAAATTATGAAAAGCCATTTACGCTAACTACAGACGCTTCTAACGTCGCCTTGGGTGCAGTGTTAAGCCAACAAAGTCACCCTATTTGCTTTGCGAGTCGCACTCTGAATGAGCATGAGCTTAACTACTCTACCACAGAAAAAGAGCTGTTAGCAATGGTTTGGGCCACTAAATATTTTAGACCATATTTGTATGGTAGGAAATTTACCATCAACAGCGATCATAGACCACTTCAATGGTTGCATAACTTAAAGGAGCCAAATTCAAAACTGCAAAGATGGAAGATACGCCTCAATGAGTATGATTTCGACGTGAAATACATTCCGGGCAGGGAAAATCACGTTGCGGATGCGTTATCACGCATAAAAATAGAGGAATGCAATGCTGAGGAAGATGAAATCGCCTCAAATTGTGCAACAACTCATTCGGCTCAGGAAGATAACGAAAGTTATATCCCGATAACAGAAAGGCCGTTAAATTTATTTAAAAATCAAGTAAAGCTAATAAAGGGAAATGAAAGCAGCTGTGAAACGCTAAAAATATTTAGTAACAATCTTGTTTTGATAACTTACAAAGAACTAACGCCAGAATACATAAAAGAAATCATTAAAACCTATCTCTTAAAGAAAAAAACCGTTATATAACGGGTGATTTTTTTGAGGTTAGGATTTTCATGCATTAGTATTTGACAGATCACGTGGGATTTCAGACATGGTGTCAAGAGAAAGATGCTCAGTATGCTTTGACATTTCATCATGAATAGACTTACTAACGAGCAA
>NW_016159286.1:0-17756 GCF_001687245.7 Rhagoletis zephyria | reverse complement strand
CGCGTATCTACATACCATATAACCAGCGTTGCCAGGTTGCCGTTTTTAACGTCATTTGAACGTTTTTGAATCCTGTTGACGTTCGGACGTTTTTTGTGTAAAAAATGACGTTTTTTAACTTCTCAGTAATTTTTTTCTGTTACTAAATCTTGTAAGTAGAACTGATGTTGAATTATTTTCTTAATAAATCTTTACAAGCTTTGTTTTTTGCAGCAGCTTCCTCAAAAGGTATTTATTCTTTGGACACAGATGACTTAAATATGATGCAAACCAAGCGTACGCGCATTTTTTTGGATTCTTGGCTGGTTTTGTGAACACTTGAGGTTAAGAGGTTTATTGCAATGTTTGCAATTGCACATTAAAAGCCAAATCAGGAAGAGCTGATCTATTGCAACACGCACGCTCGCAACAGCAACCAAAAAAAACTGTAGCAGCATAAAAAGTCATAAAAAAGTAGGCGACTTTCTTAAGGCTTCATTGAAAATGTAGTGAACGCAAAAAGGGCTGAAATATTGCTATGTTCCTTCTTAGCAGAACGTAATTTAGCATTTTCGACAACCGACCATATAACCAAATGTCTACAAGAAAAAAAAAATATTAAAAATCAACGCGATTCTTTAGCAACTTATAACTTGCACATTATTACGCTGGAATTTAATGGGCTATTAAGCTGTATACTCAGAAAAATTCTTAAAACTCTGAATAAAAAGTTGAAAATCTAGCTGAAACTGTGCAGATTTTTTTTGTAATTTTTGCACCAAGTTTGAAATGTGGATTTATATTTAGTTTGTTATATAATGAGCTAAGCTTTTATGGAAAAATAATAAACATTAATTAAACAAAAGAAAAACAGCCACAATCGATCAAAATGTTGATGACTGAATCAGCTGATCACAAGTGTATGTATAAAATGATTTTTATATTAACGATCTCAAACCAGTTTACAATGAATTGTAAGTGACATATATACGTATATATGTCGACTACATATGTACGTGTGTAACCCTACTCCTAAACGCCTCTCTCACATTTCGCCTCTTATACTCAGAGATAGGAGCTCGAAGTATGGGTGGTGAATAAGTAAGCTTATGTTTAGGAAATCATTATTGTTTAAGCACTTGAAGTGAATTAAAGGTCATACAATTTCAGTTAAACCTAAATCTCGTGTGTTTATTTTCCACTGGCGCAGTCGGTGGGATCTGTGAAAAAGATCCTTTTAAAACGAACCTATGTTCATACTATGTTCTAATCGCAAAAATTAAATATTAAAACAACTGCATATTAAAACAAACCAAAACTAATTTCTTACGTGAACTTAAAAAATAATTTATGTGAGTGATTCAATAAAGATTTGAAACAATTATAATAATAAATAAAAGTGTTTTCTAACCTAAGCTGTTAAACAAACTTAAAATAAAATAAGCAAAAAAATATTAGTACAAAACAAAAAGACAGTTCTTAATTTTCATTATTATATTTGAATGACCTCTGGTTGCCTTTAATTGATTTCGGTCGACTTTCAATTGACCTTGATCTCAAACCAAAAACCACAAATTTGAGTGCAACTTAGAAAGTAAGAGAAGAACTCATAGTTTAAACTTAAAAAAAAATGTATGAGTGATAATTCATTTAACAGTCGCACTGAGTGAAACAAATAAAAATAGTGCAAACAAAAACTAAAAACTAAATAATAGCAACAAGTGAGTGCATAAACAACAACAACATAATTGTGCGCTATACTTTTGAACACCAAGCAGTCGGCATACCTGCATTGTTGTTTGTGTTGTAATTTACAAACGTGAGAAACAAAAATAAGTTTGAAGCAGAGAGCAATGCTAAATAACAACAAAATAACTTTTTGTTTTTGTCTTTGAGAATAGACTATTTAATTTTGTTTGCATTGTGTTGTTATAACAAACATATATTCGATGCGATGAGAAATTTAAAATTTAAATTTTAAATACTCCGCACATTCCAATATACAAAGAGCAATAGATGGACTTAAGTAAAGAGTTAGAAAATGAAATGAGTACTTAAGAATATTAGATATTAACGCTGAAACAAAAACAACAAACATGGCTGAAGCACAACAAATAAGAGAGCTTGTGATGCAAAATATTAAATTAATTCAGCCTTTTGATGGTGATGCTAATTACTTAGCACTGTATGTCGATAGCATTGATTCCATAATGCCTGTGGTTGCACCAACGCAACCGGCTGAGCGAGCATTTTATTTCAACTGCATCTTACGAACTTTACGAGGAGCAGCTTTAGACGTCATAAGAAGGGAGCAGCCGTCAGATTGGTCCACGTTAAGGGAACTTTTAGTTGATGAGTTTGGAGAACACACTCCAATTTCGACTCTTATTTTACAAGTTAGTAATATAAAATTTAAAGGTAGTGTACGCATTCTTTGTGAAGAAATAAATAACGCAATTTGTAGAATTAAAGATTGTATTAAATTAAAAAATGAAAGTAGTGCAACTAAAACATTTTTGACAAATGAATTAGAACAATTAAGTATCAAGACTCTCAAAACAGAATTGCCAAACCATTTAACTGCGTTGATAAATGCAAACTTAGCCACTAACGTAAAGTCTGCAGTTAAAATTTTGAAAGAAAATGATGCTTATGATTATGAATATAAACGAGATGTAAAAACTAACCCACGCGCTCCCCATTAACCTAATAATAACAAACTTCATAAAGGTGGATTTGATAAATACACTTTACCCGATAGAAATCATCTTTGTCTACCTGTAATTAGCAACAACTTTCATACACAGGGAGTCCCATCCAGTAATACTACTTTAGGCCAAAATCAACCCAGACAGGTGAATGTTAGCCAACCCAGTCAACAAAATCATTGTACCCACTCATTCAATAGTCCGATTACATATACCCCAGGCAATGCCCTGGAAACAAGTTCATTACAAACACGAGTATCTCATCCCGTTGGCTCAAATCAATCAAGAATACGAAGATACGGTCAACCTGAGCCAATGGATCAGGATACTTCAAATTTTCAATTAGAAGCCTCGGAGGACTACCCTCGATTAAATTGACACTAAATAATAAAGAAATCAAATTTTTAATAGATACGGGTTCATCGGTAAGTTTAATTAAACCATATGTATTAAGTAATGAAGCTACAAAAGTAAAACCAATTATTTTAAAAACGGCAACAGGTAAAGTTGTTCTAGACAAAGTGCAGGAAATAATTGCTTTTACTAAACATAATTTAAAATTCTATGTGTATACATTTTCTGAAAATTACGAGGGACTTTTAGGTTTTGATATACTTAAGAAACTGAACTCGAAAATTAATTTGCAAAATATGACTATTAATTTAAGTGGAAAGCTTTATTCATTTTGTAATAACAATAATTCGGTAGATCACTTTAGCAGTAATTTAAATGTTATGAATGATGACAACGATGAAACTAAATTTAGACTAAGCCACTTAAATATTGAGGAATATAAAGAGGTCAAAGGCCTATTGACAAAATTTAACCACATTTTTTATAAGGAAGGAAATCAGCTAACTTTCACCCACAAAATAAAACATAAAGTCAAAACCGTGCACGAAGACCCTATCTACGTAAAGTCTTATCGATATCCGGAAGTGCACAAGGCGGAAGTAGACAGGCAAATAGCGGAAATGCTGGAGCAAAAGATTATTTGCCATAGCGATTCTCCGTACTCTGCACCGCTGTGGGTTGTACCTAAGAAACTGGATCAATCAGGGAAAGAGAAATGGAGAATAGTTTTCGACTTTCGTAAGTTAAACACAATAAAGATAGACGATAGGTACCCGATCCCGAACATGGATGAAATCTTAGACAAGTTAGGTAAATGTATGTACTTCTCCACTTTGGATTTGGCTCAGGGCTTCCACCAAATCGAGATGGACCCTGCTGACAGAAAGAAAACAGCATTTTCTTCGCAAGGAGGGCATTACGAGTTCTTGCGTATGCCATTTGGGCTGAAAAATGCCCCAGCCACATTCCAAAGGCTGATGAACACAGTATTGGAAGGGTTAATTGGTAAAAATTGCATGGTGTATCTAGACGATATTGTGGTGTTTAGCACGTCACTTCAGGAGCATATCGAATCGCTCGATAAAGTTTTCCAAAGACTGTCTGATGCTAACCTTAAAGTACAGCTTACCAAGTGTGAGTTTTTAAAACATGAAACAGAGTTTTTGGGGCACGTAGTAACCCCGTCAGGCATAAAGCCAAACTCGAATAAAATTAAGACGATTTTAGATTATCCTGTACCCCAAACGGAAAAAGAGATCAAACAGTTTTTGGGTTTGGCGGGTTTTTATCGCAAATTCATTAAAAACTTTGCAAAAATTACCAAACTGCTAACAAACTGTTTGAAAAACGGTAACAGGATAAATGCTCAAGATGACACCATTAAAATTTTGATAACTGAAGATCCTATATTAGTGTACCCAAATTATGAAAAGCCATTTACGCTAACTACAGACGCTTCTAACGTCGCCTTGGGTGCAGTGTTAAGCCAACAAAGTCACCCTATTTGCTTTGCGAGTCGCACTCTGAATGAGCATGAGCTTAACTACTCTACCACAGAAAAAGAGCTGTTAGCAATGGTTTGGGCCACTAAATATTTTAGACCATATTTGTATGGTAGGAAATTTACCATCAACAGCGATCATAGACCACTTCAATGGTTGCATAACTTAAAGGAGCCAAATTCAAAACTGCAAAGATGGAAGATACGCCTCAATGAGTATGATTTCGACGTGAAATACATTCCGGGCAGGGAAAATCACGTTGCGGATGCGTTATCACGCATAAAAATAGAGGAATGCAATGCTGAGGAAGATGAAATCGCCTCAAATTGTGCAACAACTCATTCGGCTCAGGAAGATAACGAAAGTTATATCCCGATAACAGAAAGGCCGTTAAATTTATTTAAAAATCAAGTAAAGCTAATAAAGGGAAATGAAAGCAGCTGTGAAACGCTAAAAATATTTAGTAACAATCTTGTTTTGATAACTTACAAAGAACTAACGCCAGAATACATAAAAGAAATCATTAAAACCTATCTCTTAAAGTACTGAGCATCTTTCTCTTTGACACCATGTCTGAAATCCCACGTGATCTGTCAAATACTAATGCATGAAAATCCTAACCTCAAAAAAATCACCCGTTACATACCAAATGATAACGACTTTCTGCAGCTCCAAAATATTTATAAAAGCTTGATAACTAGTAGCAGAAATAGAACTTATAGGACAAATAAAGAATTAAAAAATATTTTAGAATATTCCGATTTCAAATCCATTGTTACAGAAATCCATTTAAATGGACTACACCAAGGGATAGAAAAAGTAGCAAAATCTTTTAAAGAAAAATATTATTATCCAAACTACCTCAAAGAAATATCAAATATTATCAATAGTTGCGAGCTTTGTAATCACTGTAAAAGTGACCACATTGCAAACAAACTACCATTCAAAGTTACGCCTCCGGTATATGAAATCAGAGAAAAATATGTTATTGACTTTTGGAAGTGGAACAATGAATATTATTTGACTTGTATTGATTTATTTTCCAAATTTGCCATGGTAGAGAACGTAAAATCATTAAATTGGCTTGAAAGTAAAAGAGCGCTACTGAAAGTGTTAAATACTATGGGCCCCCCTAAGATTATGAAAGTTGACCAAGATCAAGGCCTAAATAATATAAACATCAAACAATGGTGTGATCAATTAAACATAAAAGTTGAAGTAACAAAAGGCAAAACAGGCATAGGCGATATTGAGCGTTTGCATAAAACCCTCAATGAGAAATTGAGAATAATAAATACGTCGGAAGACAAAGAATTGAAATATTTAGAAATAGAACAAGTAATTTTTACCTATAATCACACAATTATTCACTCGACCACTGGCGAAATTCCATATAAGATATTTTTTAATAAAGAGCCGCCAAAAAATGACCCGCAAGCAGTCAAAGAAAAACGAATTGAAAATATTAATAAATACAGACAAGAAAAAGATATTGATACTAATTTCGTAAATGCGGAAAATTCAAGAAAAAGATTAGATAAGCTATGTAATCCATTTAGACAAGTAAGATTGTTAAAAACAGAAGAAGATGGGGAGCATCATATTGTAAAATTTAAAAAACAAAAAGTGAGAAAGTATAAAAACCAGTTTAAAAGGAAAAAGAAAAAATATTGAAGAAATGAAATTTGTTTATTAATTTGAGCTTAATTTTTTGTTATATGTTGTAAAATTTAAAAACAAAAAAGTCAGAAAGTATAAAAACTAGTTAAAACGAAAAAGAAAAAATATTGAAGAAATTAAATTTGTTTATTAATTATAGTTTTTTTTGTTATATTTTTATGTATTATCTAAATAACTTAAGCAAAATTAGTAAATCATCTTATCGTAGTTATCTACAAAAAATAGTATACTAAAAATTATTGTAGGCAGTTTTCTAAAGTATGTTTATATTTAAAACTAAATAACAAAATTGATTTAGAACAAATATGTATTAAAGCTAAACGTAAGTACTTTAATTAAGACATATGTCCATTTTTAAAGTTGGGAGGAGTGACATATATACGTATATATGTCGACTACATATGTACGTGTGTAACCCTACTCCTAAACGCCTCTCTCACATTTCGCCTCTTATACTCAGAGATAGGAGCTCGAAGTGTGGGTGGTGAATAAGTAAGCTTATGTTTAGGAAATCATTATTGTTTAAGCACTTGAAGTGAATTAAAGGTCATACAATTTCAGTTAAACCTAAATCTCGTGTGTTTATTTTCCACTTGTAAATGTGCTCTGTCGAAATGACATTTTAATATACCTTACATAAATACTTATGTACCATTGTATACTTAATAAGAACAATTCTTTGTGCATGCATTTGAAAAAGACGTTTTTGGGTAGAAAATGACGTTTTTTTAGACCAAGAGGGACGTTTTCTCATGTCGAAGACCTGGCAACACTGCATATAATGGTAATTTACAGAAACAAGAACACTGCGATAAATCAGTAATTATTGAAGCTAGTTCACTCAAAATCGATGATTGCAATAATCACTTAGTAGAAAATTTGATTAATATAAATTTTTGGATAATGGGCGTGGCGCCGCCCACAAATGTGTAACTCGGTAACCGATTTATCGATTTATACCAAACTCGGTGCACTTAATAACCTTCGTACGGAAAGGAAATTCGTTCTAAATTATTCAAATCGGACCAAAATTACACCCGCTTCCCGTATATCTAACGGTAAATTTCAGAAGTACGGAAACTATTTTTTCAAAAACGGAGAACACTAATTTACTCCAAGTTAATACTTACAGCAATCTCTTAACAATAAACAAGACTGCTATAGACTTTTAAGAATTGGGCGTGGCCCATTTTATGACTCCAAAGGTGTATCTCGGTAACCACTTTATCGATTTCTACCAAACTTGGTTCAATTATATCATTGAGTCTAACTCAGCATATTATCGAAAACGTTTGAAATCGGAAAAAGCATCCCTGCTTATCATGCAAAGGTAATTTAGAGAAAGTTGAAACGACAATATTTGATACCTACGCCGGGTATATAGATTTCGGTTTCGCCCAAATTTATACTTCCTTACTTGTTTTTAAGTATTTTCCTTTATAAATGGTACATAAATTTACGACTTAAAATAGTTATATATTATTCATTTTAAAGCAATAAAATATATTTAAAATAAGCAACTAATTCTTTTAACAATAAAAAATAATAATGAAAAACAGGTTGATAGAATATGTATGTGCTAAGTCCACATTAAAAGTACAAAATCATAAAGAGAAAAAAAGTTAAGTCCCAAAAGAGCGTTTAAGTCTGCAAGAGCTTTATTTTGAAGTTGGCCGATTATTGACGACCACAAAACCGTAATTGGAATTGAAAGAGGAGCAACAAAATTGCACGACCGAACTCCACGACAGCTTGAACGATTTTCTACAATACCTTTCAAGAGGCTACAATTTCCGATACGTTTCGCTTTCGCGGTGACAATAAATAAGTCGCAAGGGTAGATCGTGTATGAAATGCCAGATCATTGGAAAATCGCAAGAACTTCTTCAGGGACATAATGCTTTCGTTAGGTTATTTAAGACTGCAATGAAAGATATGCCTTCTGACGACCACAAAACCATAATTGGTGCAGATAAATGTGCCACTGGAAGTTGTCAACGTGAATTGTTGGTAAAATGTTTCGACGAAAAAATTAATTTTGGGCGGGATGAAGTTCGCCGGGTCTGCTAGTAAATATACATATATAATGATGATGATCATGTTTGGCAACCGTTTTATGACCATTCATCCATATCACATTGATCAATATCTGTTTCGTCCAACATTATATTGAAGTCCTCTTTATCGGAATTTTCAATTTCAGCATCGTCTACTTCATCTGACTGATCTGGGGTTTCTTCGGTAGTTCTTTCTTTATCTGTAATTATATTATATATGGTAAATATAATTAGGGTATTCACAAAATATCGTAAGCGTCGGAATGTATTAAAGTTGTAAATTTTTTCAATTAACGATTAAAATGGTTTTAAGCAAGTTTAAAGTGCCCCGATTTTTAGAATTTTTTGAAGAAGGTATAGCGGTTTTCTTACTTATAAAAATAAATTGGGTTTATTCGTTGTATGGAAGAAACCCTCAACACGTTTGCTAAAAAAAGAAAAATATTAGAAAATGAACGGTCATATTTAGCCTTGGACTTGCAAATTATTGCATGTACTAAAATTGAATGTATACATACTCAAAAAAATTTCAACACTTCTGCCGGTCGGTCAGTGACTACGCGTATCTACCATATAACCAGCGTTGCCAGGTTGCCGTTTTCAACGTCATTTGGACGTTTTTGTATCCTGTTGACGTTTGGACGTTTTTCAGCTTCTCATTAATTTTTCTCTGTTACTAAATCTTGTAAGTAGAACTGATGTTGAATTATTTTCATAATAAATCTTTACAAGCTTTGTTTTTTGCAGCAGCTTCTTCAAAAGATATTTACTCTTTGGATACAGATGACTTAAATATGATGCAAACCAAGCTTACGCGCATTTTTTTGGATTATTGGCTGGTTTTGTGAACACTTGAGGTTAAGAGGCTTATTGCAATGTTTGCAATTGCACATTAAAAGCCAAATCAGGAAGAGCTGATCTATTGCAACACGCACGCTCGCAACAGCAACAAAAAACAAACCTGTAGCAGCATAAAAAGTCATCAAAAAATAGGCGACTTTTTTTTTAAGGCTTCATTGAAAATGTAGTGAACGCAAAAAGGGCTGAAATATTGCTATGTTCCTTCTTAGCAGAACGTAATTTACATTTTCCACAACCGACCATATAATCAAATGTCTACAAGTAAAAAAATATTAAAAATCAACGCGATTCTTTAGCAACTTATAACTTGCACATTACTACCCTGGAATTTAATGGGCTATTAAGCTGTATACTCAAAAAAATTCTTAAAACTCTGAATAAAAAGTTGAAAATCTAGCTGAAACTGTGCAGATTTTTTTTGTAATTTTTGCACCAAGTTTGAAATGTGGATTTATATTTAGTTTGTTATATAATGAGCTAAGCTTTTATGTAAAAATAATAAACATTAATTAAACAAAAGAAAAACAGCCACAATCGATCAAAATGTTGATGACTGAATCAGCTGATCACAAGTGTATGTATAAAATGATTTTTATATTAACGATCTCAAACCAGTTTACAATGAATTGTAAATGTGCTCTGTCGAAATGACATTTTAATATACCTTACATAAATACTTATGTACCATTGTATACAGTAAGTTCAATAAGAACAATTCTTTGTGCATGAATTTGAAAAAGACGTTTTTGGGTAGAAAATGACGTTTTTTAGACCAAGAGGGACGTTTTCTCATGTCGAAGACCTGGCAACACTGCATATAATGGTAATTTACAGAAACAAGAACACTGCGATAAATCAGTAATTATTGAAGCTAGTTCACTCAAAATCGATGATTGCAATAGTCACTTAGTAGAAAATTTTATTAATTTAAATTTTTGGATAATGGGCGTGGCGCCGCCCACAAATGTGTAGCTCGGTAACCGATTTATCGATTTATACCAAACTCGGAGCACTTAATAACCTTCGTACGGAAAGGAAATTCGTTCAAAATTATTCAAATCGGACCAAAATTACACCCGCTTCCCGTATATCTAACGGTAAATTTCAGAAGTACGGAAACTATTTTTTCAAAAACGGAGAACACTAATTTACTCCAAGTTAATACTTACAGCAATCTCTTAACAATAAACAAGACTGCTATAGACTTTTAGGAATTGGGCGTGGCCCATTTTATGACTACAAAGGTGTATCTCGGTAACCACTTTATCGATTTCTACCAAACTTGGTTCAATTATATCATTGAGTCTAACTCAGCATATTATCGAAAATGTTTGAAATCGGAAAAAGCATCCCTACTTATCGTGCAAAGGTAATTTAGAGAAAGTTGAAACGACAATATTTGATACCTACGCCGGGTATATAGATTTCGGTTTCGCCCAAACTTATACTTCTTTACTTGTTTTTAAGTATTTTCCTTTATAAATGGTACATAAATTTGCGACTTAAAATAGTTATATATTATTCATTTTAAAGCAATAAAATATGTTTAAAATAAGCAACTAATTCTTTTAACAATAAAAAAAAATAATGAAAAACAGGTTGATAAAATATGTATGTGCTAAGTCCACATTAAAAGTACAAAATCATCAAGAGAAAAAAAGTTAAGTCCCAAAAGAGCGTATAAGTCTGCAAGAGCTTTATTTTGAAGTTGGCCGATTATTGGAACTGAAACAAGACGAACTAAGGAAGAAAACTGCATTTACAGATTAGGAAAATATTAAAAACAAAAAAAGTTAGACGGTTTTTTGTCCCACTTGAAAAAGAAAAAAAATTTACTTAGCACGTTTGCGCACTAAGCCAACGAATGGTTTCTTTGGAAAATTTTCCTGGAATTGTCCGTAGTTTTCAAGATTTTGTTTTATCGCCAAAATTATATAAAATTTTAATTTCTCACTTTCGCATAAACATGTTTGCAACATCTTTTTCCCTGCGGCGGTTTCATATGCCAATTCTCTTAGACTTTTAATTAAATAATTATGTGGTGAACGTTTAACAGCTGGTGATTTTTACGCTAATTGAATTTCAATGATCATTTCAACTTATTTTACCAAAAGCTAGCATTTTTAACCACCAACGTACGTATCTAGTAGAGAGCACTGCACTTCTCACATTCACTCGAAAAATAGGAACACATGCTTGGGGTACCCAAAAAAAAGGAACAAAAATAGAGAACATCCCAAATTAGCGTATCAGAACGATGTTACTCGACGGCGCTCTCCTTCACCAAATATGTGCTCCGCTATGCTCACATATTTAAGTATCAAGCAAATTGAACGTAGTATATGGAAACTTCACATAGGAGGGTCAAACTGCACGTGAAGTTTTATGTTCTCTTTATGGGTTTGGATTCTACTTATAACACGCGTAGACATTTTTTTAATGCCAACAAATTTGTATTCGTTCGATTTTCAAAAATGGGGTGTGAAATTAGGGATTGACCTGTAGAAGTGTACTAAGGTTTAATTTTTTTTTTGATGTGCAATTATGCAAACTCAGCGCATGTATGTATACGGCTTCCCAGCCAGCAAAGAAACGTAAGTTTTGGCGACAGTGCAGTTTAGTTATATTTCCGGATCCGAAAATGCATAGAAAAACTCCTACAGTTAACATCAATTTTTGTATCCGGAAAACGTTTGAATCGATCGAAAAAGATTATGTCATTTGAAAGCAATAATTGTATTTTATTTGCTCAAGCTAAACATTTGAAAGCATGCATGCGTAGTCGGCAGTGGCTGAGCGTGCAGAGGAGTTTGCCGCTATTTGTTAGCTTCCAGAAGGTGCCGAATTCCTAATTTTATTGATGTGTATACATCTTTGGTTTCGGTAGGGGTAAAATTTGCGAAGCTGTAACGCATATCCCAGCACAAAATTTCGAAGGGCTTAGCATGTGTATTCCAGCTTAAAATTTTTATTTTCATTAGAAGCACCCTGTGTTCGCTTGCCAAATGGTTGCATACATTTAGGCATATGCATAGTAAGAGAAAATGCGCTACAATTGATTATTAGCCGTTATCGATTCGCCATCAGTTAGCAAGTGGCCAAACGAACGAACTCAATGAGGTACAACCAAACTTGCTATCGTCTATCCGTGCTAGCTAACTTTGTTGTTGCTTTCACATGCAACATTTTTCGTTAAGCGACCGGAACTCAAACATAGCGAGCGAGAAGTGGCGAATCGACGACGGCATGGCATCCTATGACACCCACAATGCACAAGATACTAATTCCTTATTAACAATAGGACAATTATCGGGGAGGCTCAAGAGGCCCACAACAAAACACTACCGAGAAAATTATTCCCGTAAGTTTTCTCGTGAAGTATGTAATGCAGCGTTTTTGCTGCGTTTAAAATGCAACATTTAGCACTTTCGAACATATGTTTTCGAAGAGCGTTCATGCTATCGCATTTAGCAAATGTACATTTACGGGAGTTCGAAATCGTATGCTTTTGACAAACAGCCGTGTTCCAGTCGCTTATTCAGATCCGTATCTATTACGATCAATTCTCACGCAGAAGATAATGTGCAAAAAACCCTACTGAAAAGGAAAAAATACATTTTAAACCAAAAATTCAATACAAAAACTTGAATTGTTTTAACCATAACCGATCATTTGTTTGTGTATATATTCATTTGTCGGTGCTTTCAATTAAAATTTCCTCACTTAATTAGGAAACAAAACAAACAGATTTGATCACAAATTGATCCAGATTTCTATCAGCATCACATCGCTGTTGAATTGGCGTAACTTTTCTTTATCCAAATAATGTAAAATAATAAATGAAAACTCGATCGGCGATCACTGAAACGCAGCTAGCCACTGTATACGCGAAAAAGCAATATTGCCACTTTTTCTCATTAAACCATGTTCGAATCGTGGAAATTTTGGAAGATCACAGGGTTGCTTTTAGCATTTAGATTCTTAATGCAATAATGGAGTTGCATTTAGTTCCATTTAGGTGACGAATTTTGTATGGATAAATGTACATTTAGAGTAGAATTTAGAGCTAAATGAGCTAAATGTGCTTTTACGCGTAAGCAAAAACAGCCCATAACCGTGACATATATAACCGGCTGTTGATGAGCTCGGACTCTTTTTTAAGCAGTATTTCGGTTCATGACCAAAAAAAGAAAAAATATCAAATCGTTTTCCCCAGACACAATAAAGCTGCTGTTACCCTCTAAATCCGTTGTCAAAGATGTGACAAAGGAATAGTTTGAGGCCAGCGAAGATTCTGAAAGCGAAAACTAATTAACCAATGATAGTGAACACACATTTTATAAATAAAGGTAGTCAATATATTTAAATTGTAAATTATTGGCTAATATATATATTTGATTAGTATAACCTATCTGTGATACAAATTATTTCAATTTTACATTTGATAAACAATTTTGAGTAGATAGAGGCAATAAAATATTTTTTGCCGCATAAAACTTGAAAATCTACCTATATGCGGTGTTTCCAAGATATTTTAACGCCCTTGAGTCACAAGTATATACAAGTATATTTTATCAATCATACCGATAATGTCATGTATTAAAAGAATTAAAAATGAAAATGAATAAAAAATTAAATCAGCAAAATGAATAAAATTAAGTGAAATTAATGTTTAATTTCTAACCTAACCCACATTTGTATGTGTGTAACTGAATCGCCTTTATATATAAAAATATTATCCTAATTTTCGAGCTTGACTCCCTAATCTGTTATTAGAAAAAGAGATTAGCCATGCAAAATTATAATTAAAAATATCTCAGATTAAACCGATAACTTTTTGGTGTCCAACCCAGTTTTATCGATTATACTTGCGAAGAAGAGGAGGAATGTCAAATGTTAAAGTAAACAAAAATTGACGCTAGTAAGGAAAATAGGTTTGTAAAGGTATTTTTAATAAAATATTCAGTTAAAATATATTTAAATGGCCTAATATGTGTTGCAAAAAAAAAGTGACCACGGTGGCACAGAGAAGAAGTTTAACTTTTCCTCGAGTTGTGTGAATAACAAGCACAACCAATTTGACAGCTAACGAGCATTGATTGAGATTATATTTGTATGTAAACGTACTTTTATGCTTTGCCGTTCGCATATGTATACACATCAAATTTCATGAGTACCTAGTACTCACGCCTTTTTTTATTTCTTTTGAACCATGAAAAAGTATCTGTGAAGTGCAGAAGGAAAGCGTATTAAACGAAAAATTCAATCAGACTAATTTCATAAAAAACAGCCGAAAACGTATCATTTTCACAAACAATTTTTGGTAGTTGTCTGTAAATACATTTCTGCCGCACACTTTAGTGGGAAACGGATCGTCAAAGTATCCGAAAATGGAATCAGTAAACGGACAAAAATCCGCACTTCATCCACTTTTTTGTCGTTTTTCGGATTGGTTTTCGGATTTTTTTCTGGCTGGGTTTGTACCTATATGTATACATATGTGCATATATAAGATTGTATGTACATACATATCGTCAAAAAGACGTAACAAACATCGTCGCTGAAATACAAAAAGTCGCAACTAATAAAAAATAAAAACTCAGTTTTTGATTGATATGATGGATTTCATCGAAATACAACTCCCACACCATTTTATGAAAAAAAGAATATATATTAGTCACGACTTTTTCCATTTCAGTTACGACGTTGTTACGTCTTTTTACATTTCAGGTGACGATATGTATGAACTAATTTTTTGCAAGTGGTTTTGATATTCGTAGCATGGTTTTACGCATATGTATGTATACATATGTTTTACGCATATCGATAAAAAGCAAGGCGAAAATTTAAAAAATACTGAAATCATTTTAACTGGGTGCGTTGATAACTGATGAACATACATGTTCATATAAATGTATATCTATGTACATATGTATGGCTGATATAATAGCCAACACTTTTCGTGTTAAATCCTGTAAAAAGGTCAAACATATCTGCATACACACATATACCTAACCATTTATGCATGCACGCTGCATTCGCCGACAAGCTTTTCGGTACAAATTGTGAGTAATTTTTGTTTCAAAGTTCCGTATAAATGAAACACGCAGTTACTCGCTTGCTGGTTTAATAAGGACTAACTTCAATTGTATGTACATCAAATTCTTAAGGCTACAAATCTACAAGTTAAAATGTTGCCATACTAATATTTTAGCTTACTATTTCAACACTTTTTCTTAAGCTGATATATTTTCTTTTACAAAAATTATTTATATAAAAAAATAAAAATAAAAATATATTATATATATTTTAATCCAAGTAATTTAACAAAGTTACAATGTTTTAGTTTACTAAGGCTTTTAGTTAAAATGTCAACAACATTTTTATCAGTCGAAACATATTCTAATTTAATTTCATTTGACTTTACTTTTTCTTTTATAAAATGATATTTTATATCAATATGTTTAGTACGCTTATGATGGATGGGGTTCCGTGCAATATGTTGCGCACTAATGTTGTCGCCATATAGTATCATGGGGTTTGTACTGGACCACCCAATCTCAGCCAGTAATCTGCTTAAATAGACTGCCTCTTTGGCAGCCGTGTTAATCAATGCTGTTACGCTCTGTTTTGTGGAAGCCCACGAGAAAGCGATGCTTCCCAAATAAAATGCGTAACCGGAATATGACTGCCTGTCGGTCATTGGCCCAATCTGCGTCGGCAAATCCCTGCACGGGCTCATCAGATTTTCAATATACGATGCTCAAATCTACCGTACCAGATAGATATCTCAAAACGTGTTTTGCTCAGCATGCGGATTAGTATTGCGCTGAGACAGCGTGCTCACAGCGTGTAGAATATCAGGCCGACTTAGCACTGCTAGGTACTTAAGAGAACCGACTAAGGATTGGTACAGTATATTTTGCTTTGCTGCCTTTATGTTTAAGTGCACATTTAAGATACCTACCCCGAAATGGGCATCAGCGGCATTATTTTTAACATTTATAAGAAAACTGCTCCGATAGATGCATTTAACATACCTGCACATTAGCGATACCTGCCTTAAAAGGTTGCAACTATTACCAATTATCAAAGAAAGTATTACGTTTACCTGCACTGGCACTGGACTGTATACTTACCCTAATTTTACAAGCTTTTATTTATTTTACTCATCTTGTAGAATAACGAAATCGGTTACCATTTTATATAGTTATTTAGATTATAAGATATCATTCGGAACAAATTTCTCCGGCAGTAATTTCTACGTGGTAAGTACTCTTCCATTATTTGGTTTCATAGGGATTCGGTTACTTGATGTTCTTGTTTTGAGCAAGTTTAAAGTGCCCCGATTTTTAGAATTTTTTGAAGAAGGTATAGCGGGTTTCTTACTTATAAAAATAAATTGGGTTTATTCGTTGTGCAAGAAACCCTCAACACGTTTGCTAAAAAAAGAAAAATATTAGAAAATGAACGGTCATATTTAGCCTTGGACTAGCACATTATTGCATGTACTAAAATTGAATGTATACATACTCAAAAAAATTTCAACACTTCTGCCGGTCGGTCAGTGACTACGCGCATCTACCATATAACCAGCGTTGCCAGGTTGCCGTTTTTAACGTCATTTGGACGTTTTTGTATCCTGTTGACGTTCGGACGTTTTTCAACTTCTCATTATTTTTTCTCTGTTACTAAATCTTGTAAGTAGAACTGATGTTGAATTATTTTCATAATAAATCTTTACAAGCTTTGTTTTTTGCAGCAGCTTCTTCAAAAGATATTTATTCTTTGGATACAGATGACTTAAATATGATGCAAACCAAGCTTACGCGCATTTTTTTGGATTATTGGCTGGTTTTGTGAACACTTGAGGTTAAGAGGCTTATTGCAATGTTTGCAATTGCACATTAAAAGCCAAATCAGGAAGAGCTGATCTATTGCAACACGCACGCTCGCAACAGCAACCAAAAAAAAACTGTAGCAGCATAAAAAGTCATAAAAAAGTAGGCGACTTCCTTAAGGCTTCATTGAAAATGTAGTGAACGCAAAAGGGCTGAAATATTGCTATGTTCCTTCTTAGCAGAACGTAATTTACATTTTCCACAGCCGACCATATAATCAAATGTCTACAAGAAAAAAAATATTAAAAATCAACGCGATTCTTTAGCAACTTATAACTTGCACATTATTACCCTGGAATTTAATGGGCTATTAAGCTGTATACTCAAAAAAATTCTTAAAACTCTGAATAAAAAGTTGAAAATCTAGCTGAAACTGTGCAGATTTTTTTGTAATTTTTGCACCAAGTTTGAAATGTGGATTTATATTTAGTTTGTTATATAATGAGCTAAGCTTTTATGGAAAAATAATAAACATTAATTAAACAAAAGAAAAACAGCCACAATCGATCAAAATGTTGATGACTGAATCAGCTGATCACAAGTGTATGTATAAAATTATTTTTATATTAACGATCTCAAACCAGTTTACAATGAATTGTAAATGTGCTCTGTCGAAATTACATTTTAATATACCTTACATAAATACTTATGTACCATTGTATACCTAATAAGAACAATTCTTTGTGCATGCATTTGAAAAAGACGTTTTTGGGT